>NC_057814.1:315382184-315648961 GCF_018294505.1 Triticum aestivum | reverse complement strand
GGAGGAGGGGCCGGGGCCTCGGCCTTATAAAGGGTCGGGGGAGGGCGAGCCGGCTTGGAGGAGGGGGCACCGAGCGGTGTCCCGCTCGGACACGGTGGCGGCGCGGCGTGGTGGAGGCGGACTCCGGCGGCGATGACGGGAAGGAGGCGCGCTGCTGGGCCGGCTGGGCTTCGGCCTAGTCGGTCCGATTTTTTTTAAACACATTTTTATTTCCGACAACAAAATTAAAATAAATAGAAAAATAATAAAATTATTTATAGGCATATAATATATCAAAACTTTCAGAAAAAGATTTTCCACAACATGAACATTTTTCTAACGTCAAATAAAATCCAAGAAAATAGAATAAAGCAAACAGTGCTACTGGTTTATTTAAAAATCCAATAAAAATATTTTGAAATGCGAAAATGATTTCAAATTTATTTCTCTCCAATTTTCTAATGTAGGGAATCATTTTACCCTATTTTCCATATATTTTATTTTTGGAGAAAAATATTTTGAATAAAAACCAAATAACTCTAAATTGAAAATGATTTTCAAAATACCTTAAAAGGGACTTTAAATTTGATTCTTTTAAACTCATATTTCATATGTTTTGAAGAAGTCATTTTATCTTCTCTCATGAAAATCATTGAGTTGCATAAAGTTTCTGAATTTGGAATATTTCCAAATGGGATTCAAATATTTTCAAAACCCCATTTTCATTTAATTAAATGGAAGAAGTCATATCATCTTCTCTCTAGGTTTTGTGATGAAATAAATTTGAATTCATGGAGATCATAAATGCAAAATGAAAGTTTCGGAAAGTCCTTTTATTCCCTCTCATTTAACTTTCAAAAAGTTTCAAATTTCACTCAATTTCACACAAGCAACCACACCACAATCAAACAAACAATCAAAACTATATATTTAATATAACATTCAAAAATTTAGAATTTTGGGATGTTACGAGCGTGCCGTAAAATGAAGGAAAGAGACTTCTCGCCAACCGCCTACGGTCCAAACCGGGTCCTATACATAGGGAGGGGTGTCGCGTAACCCAAAACAGGGGACTCCACAGGCTACTATTCATCCAACATCGACTTCCTCCAGCCTTTACCAACTACTATTCATCCACAGTCGACTTCCTCTAGCCTCACCAGCTACTGTTCATCCAGCCTCAACAGGGCCCTGTTCATCCACCCCCCCCAACCGGCTGGGGTGTGGCGGCCTCCTCAGGGTCCTGTTCATCCAGCGGCAACAGCCTACACATGGTCGGGGTCCTTTTCATCCAACCCCTACCGGCTGGGGTCGTGTGTAAGAGCGGGCGGTAGCAACGGGAACTGTTAATCAATAGCCAGCCAACCGGCCAGGTCAACTCACCATGTCTCGCTCAAGGGCCTCGATTGATGCATCTCGACTCGTGTCTATGTGTATCACGTGTGCGGTAGCAACGGGCACTATTCATCGAGAGGCTACCCAACCAGCTACGTCTCACATGGGGGCTCGATCGATCGGCTTCAATAAGCAGCAGCAGGGATCGATTGTCCGGGTTCACTTAGCAGCAGCAGCGAAGGAATCGGTCGTGTTCAGTTAGCAGTGAAGGAATCGATCGCTTCAGTACATAGTGGGATCGATCGCACATGTTTAGTACGTAGCTAGTGCAATCGCTTGGGCTTAGTAAGCGAATGCCTCACTCGGGTTAGTTAGCGAACAACTCGCACACACACGCGTATGAGAGAAACGCGCAGACCATGCTTGATACGTCTCCAACGTATCTATAATTTATGAAGTATTCATGCCATGTTTACAATAGTTTTATATGATTTTGGTATGATTTGATTAGAACTAACCCGGACTGACGCTGTTTTTAGCAGAACTACCGTGGTGTTGTTTTTGTGCAGAAATAAAAGTTCTCAGAATGCGATGAAAATCAACGGAGAATTTTTCTGGAAAATATGAAAAATACTGGAACAAAAATCTACCGGAGGGGAGTCCCGGGGGCCCCACGAGGGTGGGGGCGCGCCCACCCCCTGGGCGCGCCACTGTGCCTCATGGACTCCCCGAGGGCCCCCTGACGTGAAATCAATGCCAAACTCTTCTATAAATACAGAAACCTTTCGGGAACTAACCTAGATCGGAAGTTCCGCCGCCGCAAGCCTCTGTAGCCACAAGAAATCAATCTAGGCCCTCTCTGGCACCCTGCCGGAGGGGGCCATCATCACCGGAAGCCATGGAGGAGGATCCCGGAGGGGCCATCATGACCATGAAGGCCAAGGACCAGAGGGAGAACCTCTCCCCATCTAGGGGGGAGGCCATGGAGGAGGAAGCACAAGGGAGAGAACCTCTCCTCCTCTCTCTCGGTGGCGCCGAAGTGCCATCGGGAGGGGAATCATCGCCGCGGTGATCGTCTTCATCAACATCGCCATCATCATCTCTTTTACGCGGTCCACTCTCCCGCACCCCACTGTAATCCCTACTTGAACATGGTGCTTTATGCCGCATATTATGATCCAATGATGTGTTGCCATCCTATGATGTTTTGAGTAGATACCCTTTGTCTTTTGGTTGATTGATGATCTAGATTGGTATGAGTTGTATGTTTTATTTTGGTGCTGTCCTATTGTGCCCTCCGTGTTGCGCAAGCGTGAGGGATTCCCGTTGTAGGGTGTTGCAATACGTTCATGATTCGCTTATAGTGGGTTGCTTGAGTGACAGAAGCATAAACCCGAGTAAGGGGGTTGTTGCGTATGGGATAAAGGGGACTTGATGCTTTAATGCTATGGTTGGGTTTTACCTTAATGATCTTTAGTAGTTGCGAATGCTTGCTAGAGTTCCAATCATAAGTGCATATGATCCAAGAAGAAAAAGTATGTTAGCTTATGCCTCTCCCTCATATGAAATTGCAATGACGACTACTGGTCTTGTTAACGATTGCCTAGGATAATTCCGCACACCGACCCATCATTATTCCACACTCGCTATTTATAATATTTAGTAGTATATTCTAACTTTATGATAACAGCACCTACTTTTATGTTTTAGCTCTCCGATATCATGCAAAGTTATCCTCTTCATACCCACAACGTAGTTTTATTTCTTGTTTCTAGTTGGAAGCAAATGTTCGGTGTGTAGAGTCGTATCAGTGGCAGATAGGACTTGAGAGAATATTGATCTTACCTTTAGCTCCTTGTGGTTTCGACACTCCATACTTATCACTTCCACCATTGGGAATTGCTACGATGATTCCCTGCACTTGGGGATTATCAAGCTCTTTTCTGACGCCGTTGTCGGGGAGCAATAGCGTGGGGTTCATATTTTCGTGTATGCTTGTTTGCTTTCTTCACTAAGTAGATTTTGTTTTTCCTTTTTGTTTCTGTTTAGTTGTGGGTGAAACATATAAAAAAATTAAACAATGAAAATACAAAAAAAATTACTTGCCTTTCATGCCTAAAATGTTTTTCAATAAGAGAAGTGATTGGAAGATTATGCATTGAAGAAGTGAGGGTCGACCTTGAGCACTTGTCTTCATGCTCATGGAAACAATGTAAAAAAATTCATGGAAGATTCTCTTAAAATAATTATACCCTTGTATATATCCATTGTATTATAAAAATAATGTGCCAAGCTTTGGTTTTAGGATAATTAGATTGCTTGTTTACTTTGTGCAGTACAAAAACAGAAACTTTGTCTGTAGCACGTGAATTTACATTTTTTTTACTGGAAAGTCAAATGGGTCTGAAACTTTTTGCACATTACTTCTGTACAATTTGTTTAAATTTTCATATTTTTTTTGAATTTTTTGGAGTTACATAAGTTTACTAAATTTCCAGATTATTACAGACTGTCCTGTTTTTGACAGATTCTGTTTTCTATGTGTTGTTCGCTTATTTTCATGAATCCATGGGTAGTATCGGGGGGGGGGGGTATGAACCATCGTGAAGTTGGAATACAGTAGATAAAGTGCTAATATGAAATTGGAATGAGTTTGCAACAGTACCTAAAGGTAGTGATTTGCTTTAGTATACTAACGGATCTTACAAAGTTTTTGTTAAGTTTTTGTGGATGAAGTGTTCGAAGGACGAGGAGTTACCAATGTGAGAAGAATAAAGAGAGGCAAGAGTTCAATCTTGGGGATGCCCAAGGCACCCAAAGTAAATATTACAAGGATACTCAAGCATCTAAGCTTGGGGATGCCCCGTTTGGCATCCCATCTTTCTTCTTCAATAATTATCGGTATACCTCGGTTTTTGTTTTGTTCACATGATTTGTGTCCTTTGTGTTTTTCTTTTTCTTGAAGAACCATGCTAGTATGAGATGTCCCTTCATCAATTTATAGATTAATTCATGTGCTTCACTTATATCTTTTGAGTATGACCTTATAGAATGTTCTTTGTGCTTCACTTAAATCTTTTGAGTATGGTTTTATAGAATGCTTCGTGTGCTTCACTTATATATTTTGAGCTTGGATATTGGTTAGTCTATATTAATTGTAGAATGATCCATGAAGTTCCCTTATATCTTTTGGAGTATGAATAATACTATCATCTAAAGCGGGTTTTGAAGAGTGTCAACTTTAGGAATTAGTGATCCCACTATTCCAAATGAGAAGAATTTTGCTTATGTGGAGAGTAGAAAAATTTCTATGCTTGTAGATCATGAAAAGAATGCTTTATGTGATGGTTATATTGTTGAATTCATTCATGATGCTACTGAAAGATATTATGAGGGAGGAATATATGCTTGCAGGAGTTGCAATAATATCAAGTTTCCTCTCTATGTGCTTAAAGTTTTGAAGTTATACTTGTTTTGCCTTCCTATGCTAGTTGATTCTTGTTCCTATAAATTATGTGTTCACAAAATCCCTAGGCATAGGAAGTGGTTTAGATTCAAATGTGCTAGTCATATTCTTCATGATGCTCTCTTTATGTTTCAATTCTTATCTTTTATGTGAGCATCATTGAAATCATCATGCCTAGCTAAAAGGCATTAAAGAAAATCGCTTGTTGGGAGACAACCCAATATTTACCCTTACTGTTTCTGTGTGTTTACACAATTAAGATACTGTAGTAATCATGTTTTATAGATTTTGTTTCAATAAAGTGCCAAGTAAGACCTTTGGGAACACTTGGGTGAATGTTAATGTGATCTTGCTGTAAAAAACAGAAACTTTGTGCTCACGAGATTAGCTGTCATTTCTTTACAGAAGAGTGCTTTTGAGTTGATTCTTTTTGCAGAAGATTAATAGACAAATTCCTCACGTCCACAAATTTATTTCATAATTTTTGGAGTAGCAGAAGTATGGTTGCTGTTCAGATCATTATAGACTGTTCTGTTTCTGACAGATTCTGTTTTCATTGCATAGTTTGCTTGTTTTGTAATTTCTATGGCTTATATTTCTCAATATAAATTGTAGAAATGATATGGTACAGTAGGCATTGTGTGAGAACAATTATGAACCTTGTCTTTGACAGTACCAAAGTTAATGGTTTACTCTTTATCATACTAACCTATCTCACGAAGTTCCGTTAAGTTTTGTGTGATTGAAGTTTTCAAGCTTTGGGTGAGATATCGATATGAGGAGAATAAGGAGTGGAAATACCCTAAGCTTGGGGATGCCCAAGGCACTGTTAATATTCAAGGAAGACTCAAGCTCCTAAGCTTGGGGATGCCCTAGAAGGCATCCCCTCTTTCGTCTTCAAAACTATTGGTATACCTTACTCGGAGCTATATTTTTATTCATCACATGATATGTGTTTTTCTTGGAGCGTATTTTAATTTTACTTGCTGTTTGAATAAAATCATTGGATCTGAAATCTTAAATGAAAAGGAATCCTCCCATGGCTAGTTAATTATTTGACTACTCAGTGTTCTTCACTTATATCTTTCGGAGTAGTTTGTCATTTACTCACGTGCTTCATGTATATCCTATGAGTGAATGGTTGAATGAATTCAATATCATAAATGTGAATTTATATATGTTTCATATGCTTATAACATGTGGAGTAATGACTTCACACATAATAAGTGTAGGTAGTAAACTTATTGAAAGTTAGCAAACACAGAATTGGTCACTTGAACAATTCATGAAAGAATATTGAAGGAAGAGAAATTTCACATATAAATATACTATCTTGGACATCTTTTGTAATTGTGAGCACTCATTAAAATATGACATGATAAAAGGTTTATGTTGGACAAGGAAGACAACATAATGGGTTATGTTTTCTTATATCCGAAATAAAGTATATTGTCATGGATCATCCAACATGCTGAGCTTGCCTTTCCCCCTCATGCTAGCCAAATTCTTTGCACCAAGTAGAGATACTACTTGTGCTTCCGAATATCCCTTAAACTAGTTTTGTCATGAGAGTCCACCATACCTACCTATGGATTGAGTAAGATTCTTTAAGTAAGTTGTCATCGGTGCATGCAATAAAAATTGCTCTCTAAATATGTATGATCTATTAGTGCGAAGAAAATAAGCTTTATACGAACTTGTGATAGGGAAGAAATAAAAGCGACAGACTGCATAATAAAGGTCTCTATCAAAAGAGGCAATATAAAGTGACGTTCTTTTGCATTAAGATTTTGTGCATCCAACCTTAAAAGCACATGACAACCTCTGCTTCCCTCTACGAAGGGCATATCTTTTATTCTTGTCTTAGACCTTACAAGAGTCACGGTGATCTTCACCTTTCCTTTTTACATTTTATCCTTTGGCAAGCGCATTGTGTTGGAAAGATCCTGATGTATATATCCAATTGATGTAAGTTATCATGAACTATTATTGTTGACTTTACCCTTGAGGTAAAAGGTTGGGAGGCGAATAAGCCCCTATCTTTCTCTGTGTCCGATTAAAACTTTGAACCCATAAATATCACTTGAGTGTTAGCAATTGTGAATGATTAAATGATAATTGAGTATGTGGAGTTTGCTGAATCAAAGCTCTGACATAGACCCTTCCTAAAAATAAGATGAATTGCAATTGTTTGATGACTAAGAATATAGTTTGTTAGCTTCAAGAAAGTTTATGATCTATACTTTAACATGTGAATAGCTTGTTACTTGATCATGAGAAGTTTTATGAGTTGAGCTACTGTTATGATATATAATCATGCTAGAAAAAGTGATTGGACTAATCATTGATCAAACTTATGCACTTGCTAGCATTCACACTTCATAAATTATTTCTTTTATCATTTACCTACTCGAGGACGAGCAGGAATTAAGCTTGGGGATGCTGATACGTCTCCAACGTATCTATAATTTATGAAGTATTCATGCCATGTTTACAATACTTTTATATGATTTTGGTATGATTTGATTAGAACTAACCCGGACTGACGCTGTTTTCAGCAGAACTACCATGGTGTTGTTTCTGTGCAGAAATAAAAGTTCTCGGAATGCTATGAAAATCAATAGAGAATTTTTCTGGAAAATATGAAAAATATTGGAACAAAAATCTACCAGAGGGGAGTCCCGGGGGCCCCACGAGGGTGGGGGCGCGCCCACCCCCACTGGGCGCGCCCCTGTGCCTCGTGGACTCCCCGAGGGCCCCCCTGACGTGAAATCAACGCCAAACTCTTCTATAAATACAGAAACCATCGGGAAATAACCTAGATCGGAAGTTCCGCCACCGCAAGCCTTTGTAGTCACGAGAAATCAATCTAGGCCCTCTCTGGCACCCTGCCGGAGGGGGCCATCATCACCGGAGGCCATGGAGGAGGATCCCGGAGGGGCCATCATCGCCATGAAGGCCAAGGACCAAAGGGAGAACCTCTCCCCATCTAGGGGGAGGCCATGGAGGAGGAAGCACAAGGGGGAGCACCTCTCCTCCTCTCTCTCGGTGGCGCCGGAGTGCCGTCGGGAGGGGAATCATCGCTGCGGTGATCGTCTTCATCAACATCACCATCATCATCTCTTTTACGCGGCCCACTCTTCCGCACCCCGCTGTAATCTCTACTTGAACATGGTGCTTTATGCCGCATATTATGATCCAATGATGTGTTGCCATCCTATGATGTTTTGAGTAGATACCCTTTGTCTTTTGGTTGATTGATGATCTAGATTGGTATGAGTTGTATGTTTTATTTTGGTACTGTCCTATTGTGCCCTCCGTGTCGCGCAAGCGTGAGGGATTCCCGCTGTAGGGTGTTGCAATACGTTCATGGTTCGCTTATAGTGGGTTGCTTGAGTGACAGAAGGGGACTTGATGCTTTAATGCTATGGTTGGGTTTTACCTTAATGATCTTTAGTAGTTGCGAATGCTTGCTAGAGTTCCAATCATAAGTGCATATGATCCAAGAAGAAAAAGTATGTTAGCTTATGCCTCTCCCTCATATGAAATTGCAATGACGACTACCGGTCTTGTTAATGATTGCCTAGGATAATTTCACACACCGACCCATCATTATTCCACACTCGCTATTTATAATATTTAGTAATATATTCTAACTTTATGATAACAACACCTAATTTTATGTTTTAGCTCTTCGATATCATCCAAAGTTATCCTCTTCACACCCACAACGTAGTTTTATTTCTCGTTTCTAGTTGGAAGCAAATGTTCGGTGTACGTAGAGTCGTATTAGTGGCAGATAGGACTTGAGAGAATATTGATCTTACCTTTAGCTCCTTGTGGGTTCGACACTCCATACTTATCAATTCCACCATTGGGAATTGCTATGATGATTCCCTGCACTTGGGGATTATCAACGCTGCATGGCTCGGCTCCGACCAACCACCATAACCAGGTAATCCTTGAAATTTTCCTCGCCATCACTTCTACCATGATTTGTTACATCATGGATGACTCAAAGAATGTCATGCAGGTGCCTCTCTGGCCCACCCAAGACGAAAAGCCCATTTTTGTCATATAAGTAGGAGCCCACCAAATCTATGATATTACCCCTTTTTGTCACATTTATCGTCATAGAAGCGTCATATTCATGACAGAAAAAGTTTTCGTTCGAACCATAATGTCATGGAAGTGTCTTTTTTTGTAGTGATAGCCCGATTGAGATTTATAGTCATCTATATTAATCATGAAGCTAGCAACGGTGTAACCATTTACAACAAGCTCTTCATATCCTCCATAGAGAAGGAGCATATCCTTTGCTCTTCTGAGGTACTTAAGAATATTTTTAACGGATGCTCAGTGAGCCAATCCTGGACCACTTTGGATCCTACTACAGACACTTAGCGCATAAGAAACATATGGTCTACTACATATCATGGCACACATGATAGATCCAATTGCCGAGGCATATGGAACTCCACTCATTTGCACACGCTCATCAGCTGTCTTGGGACACTAATTCTGGCTAAGTGTAGTGCCATGTGACATTGGGAGAAAATCTTTTTTAGTATTCTCCATTTTAAACCCCTTTAAGACCTTGTCAATGTACGTGCTCTGGATAAGCGTAATTAGATGTATTGATCTATCTCTATAGATCTTAATGCCAAATATATAAGTTGCTTTGCCTTAGTCTTTCATCAAAAACATAATTTTCAATGAATCTTTTATTGTGCTAAGGAACTTTACATCATTTCCAATCAACAACATGTCATCCACATGTAAGATTAGAAATGCGATAGAGGTCCCACCAAACTTCTTGCATACACAAGCTTCTTCATCATTCTTAGTGAAGCCAAACTCTTTAACCACTTCATCAAAACATTGATTCCAGCTCCTCGATGCTTGCTTCAAACCATAGATAGACTTTGTGTGTGCATGACAGTGAAGGTGTTTTACTAAGGCAACATATGTGTCTTGAGAGAGAGAGAGGGAGAGCTTGTCATGGAGGGCACGACGAGGTTGTGTGTGAGAAATACATTTGTTGAGAGCGTGAGGGTGGGTGTGACATAAATGGAGATCGAAACATGAAGAGAAATAATGAGCACGCGTGTGTCGGATACCAATAGCTCTATTAACAAAGAAATAAAGATCGATCGATACATGAAGTATGTGTGGTGAGGGGGGTCGATGGAAAGACATAAACACAACATTTGCATTTACATAGTACTAGACTTAATATTCATGTTTCAATTTACTGTGCATTTTAAATATTGAATTGAGGACCATGCATGGCTTACATTTTATTTTTGAATTCGTGTCATACATGCATGGTCTGGAAAAATAGATGCACTATACTTACTGGATTGTTGTTGTATTTGTGTGTGTGTGTGGTCATATGCTTGAATACATACAAAGTTTTCTCACCACCATACCGTTCATCTTTTAAATTTGAATTTGCAATGAAAAACTTACTGTGGATACTATGAAATGTGAAATCCACATTGAGATCACTATATCACAAACTCACTCTAATTCAAGAACTCGTCATAAATCAATTATCGTGCCTTTTGGAATGACCAGTTATTTGCAAGGAAAATACAAGCATTGTAATACATATAGATTCGTTCGGCAATTTTTTAAAAAGATTCCTTTCGCATTCTCGAATGGTAGTAACCGACGGCGTACCAACCTGACCAGGCTTGTGTCCTGCTGGTGGTGTGTGATGCGGCTTGAACTACGTTGGTATTTCCCCAAAGAGGAAGGGATGGTGCAGCACAGCGACGGTAGATATTTCCCTCAGTGATGAGACCAAGGTTATCGAACCAGTAGGAGAATCACGCAACACTATGTAAACAGTACCTGCACACAAAGAACAAATACTTGCAACCCGACATGTTAAAGGGGTTGTCAATCCCTTTCGGGTAACGGTGCCAGAAACTGTCAAGTTGACGAGATACAAATATGATAGATTGCATAAATAGATCTCGAATAAAAGAAAATTAAAATAAATTGCGGCAAGGTATTTTTGGGTTTTTTGGAAATATAGATCTGAAAAAAGCAAATAAAAATATATCTTGAAGGCAGATATGATAAAGAAGAGACCCGGGGGCCGTAGATTTCACTAGTGGCTTCTCTCGAGAAAAATAGCATACGGTGGGTAAACAAATTACTGTTGGGCAATTGATAGAACTTCGAATAATCATGACGATATCCAGGCAATTATCATTATATAGGCATCACATCCAAGATTAGTAGACCGACTCCTGCCTGCATCTACTACTATTACTCCACACATCGACCGATGTCCAGCATGCATCTAGTTTATTAAGTTCAAGGAGAAACGGAGTAATGCAATAAGAATGATGAAATGATATAGACAAGATCTATTTGTGTAGAAATAGACCCCATCTTATTATCCTTAATAGCATTGATACATACGTGTCGGTTCCCCTTCTGTCACTAGGATCAAGCACCGTAAGATCGAACCCATCACAAAGCACCTCCTCCCATGGCAAGAAAAATCGATCTAGTCGGCCCAACTAAACCAAAGATTCAAAGAAGAAATATGAGGCTATAAGTAATCATTCATATAAGAGATCAAAAGACTCAAATAATTTTCATGGATAGAAACATAGATCTGATCATAAACTCAAAGTTCATCGGATCCCAACAAACACACCACAAAAAGAGTTACATCAAATAGATCTCCAAGAGAATATTGTATTGAGAATCAAAAGAGAGAGAGGAAGCCATCTAGCTACTAACTACGGACCCGTAGGTCTACAATCAACTACTTGCGCATCATCGGAGAGGCACCAATGAGGATGATGAACCCCTCCGTGATGGTGTCTAGATTGGATCTGTGGTTTCTGGAACTTGCGGCGGCTAGAATTGATTTTTGTCGACTCCCCTAGGGTTTCAGGAATATTGGGGTTTTTATAGAGCAAAGAGGCAGTGCGGAAGGCCACCGAGGTGGGCACAACCCACCTGGGCGCGCCTGGGCCCCAGGTGTGTCGTGGTGGGTTGTGCTCCCCTAGGAGCCTCCCTCGGGTACTTTCTTGGCCCATCGTGTGTCTTCTGGTCCAGAAAAAATCACCAAAAAGTTTCGCTGCATTTGGAATATGTTTCGTATTGATTTCCTGCGAAGTAAAAAACAAGCAAAAACAGCAACTGGCACTGGGTACTATGGCAATAGGTTAGTCCCAAAAAAGATATAAAGTTGCTATAAAATGATTGTAAAACATCCCAGAATGATAATATAACAGCATGGAACAATCAAAAATTATAGATACGTTAAAGACGTATTAGCATCCCCAAGCTTAATTCATGCTCGTCCTCGAGTAGGTAAATGATAAAACAGAATTTTTGATGTGGAATGATGCCTAACATGTTCATCACATATTCTTTTCTTTGTAGCATGGACATTTGGACTTTTATATGTTTCAAAGCAATAGTCTAGTTTTGACATGAAGATTTCAATACTCAAGCATATCAACAAGAAACCATTTCTTTCAAAATATCAACACTAAAGCAAGTTATCCCTAGCCCATTATGCTCAATCATTGATCCATTCATGAAACACACTCGCATATTAGCCACACCCAATGCTCAAGTACGATCATAGTGCCCCTTAGTTGGTGCTTTATAAGAGAAGATGGAGACTCAAATAAAAATGAAAATTGCATAAAGTAAAAGAAAGGCCCTTCGCAGAGGGAAGTAGGGAGTTGTAGAGGTGCCACAACTCAAAGCGAAAAAAGTAGAGATAAATATTTTGGGTGGCATGCTTTTCCTGTCAACGAAAACGATCGAGTAGTTCCCAATACTTTCCATGCTAGATATATCATAGGCGGTTCCCAAACAGAAAATAAAGTTTATTCCTTTTTCCACCATACTTTCGCATTCCACGGCTAACCGAATCCACGGGTGTCGTCCATACCAACACTTTCCAAGGAATTTATTATTTGACAACAGAAAGTAAATTCATTTTTCATTTCGGGACTGGGCATCCCTCATACCTTTGTCGTACTCTCGTGCAATGACAAGTGAAATAAACACTCATCTTGAGAATAACACATCTAGCTTGGAAATATAGCATCCACCCCCTACTGTTTCATGAGCGGTACGAGCACACAAAAGAGAAATTTATTTTGAAAATTAAAGATGGCACATACAAATTTGCTTAGAACGGCAAAAGAATACCGCATATAGGTAGGTATAGTGGAATCATGTGGCAAAACTGGTTTAAGGATTTAGGATGCACAAGTAGTGATCATACTTAGTGCAAATGAAGGCTAGCAAAAGATTGAGAAGCATCCAACCAAGAAACAAAAAATCTCATAAGAGAGCATTAAGCATAACTAACACCGGATAATGCACCATAAGTAGGATCTAATTTCATTGCGTAACTATTGACTTTCGTCCTTGCATAGGGAATCCACACCAATATTCTTACTAAAGCATAATTACTCATCAACATAACTCACATATTATATCACCATATTGAAAAACTATTACAAGGAATCAAGTTTATTTTGTCCAATGATCTTCATGAAAGTTTTTATTATATCCATCTTAAATATCTATCACTTTGGGACTAATTTCATATGTTGCTTTTGATAGCTCAAACAAATCTAAGTGAAGAACATGAGCATAAAATTTTCTTCACTCAAAATAATTTAAGTGAAGCAAGAGAGAATTTCTTAAAAAATACTAACTCTCAAATAAATCTAAGTGAAGCATGAGAGCAATTCTTCAAAAATAATAAAGCACACCGTGCTCAAAAAGATATAAGTGAAGCACTAGAGCAATTCCATAGCTCAAAAAGATTTAAGTGAAGCATAAAGAGCATTTCTAACAAGTCATAGCATAATTTTGGCTCTCTCAAATACGTGTGTCTAGAAAGGATTCATGACTAAAAATAACAAGCAAAACAAGGAAAGACTCATATCATACAAGACGCTCCAAGAAAAACTCATGATATGTGACGAATAAAAATATAGCTCCAAGTAAAATACCGATGGTCATTAGAAGAAAGAGGGGATGCCACTCGGGGCATCCCCAAGCTTAGTTGCTTACTTCTCTTTTAGATAATAGCTTGGGATGCCATGGGCATCCCCAATCTTAGGCTTTTCTTACTCCTTATTCCTTCATCCATCGTGATCTCACCAAAAACTTGAAAACTTCAATCACACAAAACTCAACAAAACCTTCATGAGATCCGTTAGTATAACAAAGCAAATCACTACTATAAGTACTGTTGCAAACCCATTCATATTTTATTTTTGCATTATATCTATTGTATTCCAACTTTGATATAGCTTATACCCTCCAATACAAACCATAGATTCATCGAAATAAGCACACAACGCAAAGAAAACAGAATCTGTCAAAAACAGAATAGTCTGTAGTAATCTGAATACTTCTGTAACTCTAAAAATTCTGAAAAATTAGGACACGTGGGAAATTTGCATATTAATCTTATGCAAAAAGAATCATTATTTTATCACGCTTATGTTAAAAATGAGAATTATTTTTGTGAGCGCAAAAGTTTCTGTTTTTCAGCAAGATCAAATCAACTATCATTCAACGTGATCCCAAAGGCTTTGGTTGGCACAAAAACTAACTAAAATATAAAAACACAATCATAACAGTAGCATAATTTTGCAAACACTCGAGAATAGAAAGAAAAAGACAAAATAAATTTTATTCAAGGGTTGCCTCCCAACAAGCGCTATCGTTTTATGCCCTTAGCTAGGCATAATGCAAAGGATCTAAGTGTTGTCATCTTTGTTTTTGTTTTCCTTAGAGTAGTTTTTGTCAGGAGATTTTGCAAAAACAACATAAAACACATTATCCATGGAAACTTTAGCACTATCAAGTTGCTTATCATCATATCCCCTTTGATTTCTGGCAACAATCCAAGAATAATGTTGATTAACATCATTGAAAACTTGTTGGATTATATCTAAAACAGGGACTTATTTTTTAAGATTCTCAGCAAAGATTTTATTATTCCCAAGCAAATGCCTCAACGCATAATCACTATTATAAAGAATTTCATCTATCACGGGCTTTTCATGATTCATACCATAAAAATCAAAGATTTCCCTAGCTTCCCATATTATGTAATCAAATTCATTCATAAGAACAATGATAGCCAATTTTTTTGCTTTAGGATTCTTTATAATGGGTAACCCATAAAACAATCTTTGCAAGGTAGAATGAGTATGGACAAATTTATTTTCAAGTTTCAGAACTAGTGCTGAAATAGCTTCTGCATAAGATTTAGTCCTTTTAAGTATAGGAGTATCATCAAGACTTAAGTTTCCAACACAATTGAAAAATTCTTGGATATGTTCTTTTCCCATAACATTCCCTTGCCCCAAAACAAAAGTTATAGCATCCAGATTGCCATAACATCCAATCTTAGGAGTTAGGTCGTCGTTTGTTTCTTCCATACCAAAATCACTCATGATTGCAAGCAAAAAGATATATCTGACGAGAAAACGGCGAATGAAAAAGAGGGCGAATAAAACGGCAAATTTTTGTGAAGTGGGGGAGAGGAAAATGAGAGGCAGATAGCAAATAATGTAAATTGCAAGGAGATGATATTTGTGATTAGGAACCTAGTAGATGTTGATGATGTCTCCCCGGCAACGGTGCCAGAAATTCCTTTTGATGTGGCTTGAACTACGTCGGTATTTCCCCAAAGAGGAAGGGATGATGCACCACAGTGATGGTAGGTATTTCCCTCAGTGATGAGACCAAGGTTATCGAACCAGTAGGAGAATCACGCAACACTACATAAACAGTACCTACACACAAAGAACAAATACTTGCAACCCAACGTGTTAAAGGGGTTGTCAATCCCTTTCGACTATCGGTGCCCAAAATTGTCAAGTTGACGGGATAAAAATATGATAGATTGGACAAATAGATCTCGAATAAAAGCAAATTAAAATAAAGTGCAGCAAGGTATTTTTGGGTTTTTGGAAATATAGATCTGAAAATCAAAGCAAATAAAATTAGATCTTGAAGGCAGATATGATAAAGAAGAGACTCGGGGCTGTAGATTTGACCCAGCAGCCTGCATCGCGATGGTGTAGATGCTGAGGAACTCGGACGGATGGGTCTTGCTGGTGTACTTCTCGCCGACGTCGGGTTTGAACATGCGGTGGGACGGCCACTGGAACTGCCGCAGCTCACGGGTAAAGGCCGGGCAGCCCACCTCGTAAGGTAGGCCGCCGGAGCCCCCCGGTGCCAGGTGGTCCATAGCGGGTCCCGCCCGCTTGTCCGACTGGCGACGCGTTTCATGCCGGCGCTCGACGGTGGTTCGAGCGTCTTCGTGAGCTCGTTCTCGAAGGACCTGGCGCTAGTCGCGGAGGGTCCGCGGGTCGGATGACGCTATGGAGATGTTATCGCAAGCGTCGTCACGACGGGCCGACGCCCGCGGCGGCTGGCGAGCAGGAGGAGAGTGCACCATGGCCGCAGCTCCCCCGGTCCTCCTAGCGCCAGCATGTGGTGGCTCGGCGGAGCGCCGACCCGAGGGCCCCGCCGGTCGCGGATCGTCTTTGTTTTCGACGGCGATGAGGCTTCGGATGGTGGCCCTCCACTCATCGAGCTTCCCCGCAGCAGGAGGGAAGTCGAGGAGCAGCTGCGCGCGCGCCAAAGCTTCCACTGGTGTGGGCGGCGGTGACAGCTGCGTGGATCGCGGCGCGCTTCGACTTCTAACTACGTTAGAAGGAGCTCCGTTACGACCCAGCAGCTGCGTGCCATTTTCGCCAGCGCTTCGGCGAGCGTGTTGAAGCCCTTCATCTTGCGGATGACGCACATGGCTCTTCCCACGACGGTGCCCAGGGTCACCGACGTGGTGACGCTGCTCGGCGCGCACACCATGGGAAGAGCACGCGGCGGTCGCCGGTGTGGGCGTCCTGGAGGTCGCTGCGCCGCCCAGGGGTGGCACAGCAACACTCCTGGAGGGCCCCGCGCCGCCTGCAGGGGGCCCAGCTCCGTCTTTGGATCCGGCGACGTGTAGCTGGTCATTTGGTGCGCGAACGACGCCACTCGCCAGGCTCCGACTGCCTGGGCGATGCTGGTGATCGCAGGCCGCGGCCCGGGTCCTGTCTGCAACCGGTCCGCTGCTCGTCCGCACCGGCATGGGCTGTTCGGCTCCCAACGAGCCGATCGCCGTGGCCGTCTTCTTCTTAGGAGCCATGGCGACAAAGGACTGCTAGGCTAACTACCAGACCAGATTCTCACAATTGCGCTCCCCTACCTGGCGCGCCAAAGATGTCGGTGTGGAACGACACCTATGGGATCACAAGAATCCCTACTACGGTTGCCGGAGCGCAGGGTTGTGAGGAGAGCAGGGCTAGTAGACAGCACAAGGATCGTTTACCCAGGTTCAGGCCGCAAGGATGCGTAAAACCCTAGTCCTGCTTTGGTGGGTGTATTTCTGAGAGTTCTTGAGCTCTCGAACTAGCTGTGGTCAGTGCGTGGTTCGAAAGAGCCGAATCCCCCTCCAGTATGCCATGGGCCTCCTTTTATGGTTGAAAGGGGCTGCCACAGTGACAAACAGGAGGTGGAAAGGCGTATAGTGCTCTGAGCTTATCGCTCGTATTACAGGACAAGACGCATTTAATGCGTAGCTTAGGTGTCCCCTTGCTTTATTGGGGACGGGGGCGAGGCCCGTCCCGTCCATCGCCGCTCCTCCTTGCCTTGACATGCGCCCTGGCCAGTGAGGTGCGTGGTGCCATGTAGGCAGCCAGGCAGCTGAGGTGGCGCGGTGGCGGAGCCTTCACGAAGATCTGCATGCTGCCACGCAGGTGCTCGATGAGTTGGCCTGGGAGCTGCATGCTACCACGCAGGTGCCCGCCCAGCTGGTTGGGCTGGCAGCTGTATGTGAACGGTGGTGGAAGCCTGCCCGGCGCGGGTTTAGCAGTGGCCCTGCTGGCGTCCTTGGCGAGGGCCTTGCCGGGTGGCCCGGCAAGGGTCTTGCCGTGGTGTGCTATCATCCCCGGCAAGGATCTTGCCGGGGGTCTGGTGGCCTTCCTCGGCAGGGATCTTGCCGAGAATCATCGTCTTTTAATCCTCATTTGATCTTGAATATGTCTTCACAAAGATCTGCGTGCCACCACAGAGGTGCCTTCCCGAGCCCTGGCCCCACGTTGATGATGGCGTTGGGGGCCGTGGGCTCAAGGGTGGCTCGCTCTGTTGGTGTGGGGTGAGCTGTCCCCGCAAGGGTCTTGCCGGGACCGCTGAGGCCGCCCGGCAAGGGTCTTGCCGGGGGAACCTGCTTCGTCCCTCTGCTCTTTGTGGTCTTGGCCTTGGTGTTGCTTTGATTGTCTTGGGCTTCGGTCTTACCTTGGCTCACCTCCCTTGTCTGCTTGGTGTGGTCGTGGGCGCGGCTCCGACTGCCCGTGCACAGGTAAAGGGGTACAAAAGCGTGCCCCTATTTTTGTACGCCGACAATCTGTTACCGATAATTTCAGTGCTTGCAGAGAATACCTTACTGAAAATTGCTTGTCATTTCCTTCTGCTCCTCGTTGGGTTCGACACTCTTACTTATCGAAAGGACTACTATAGATCCCCTACACTTGTGGATCATCAAGACTCTTTTCTGGCGCCGTTGCCGGGGAGTGAAGCGCCTTTGGTAGGTGGAATTTGGTAAGGAAAAATTTATAGTGTGCTGAAATTTACTGTCACTTGTTACTATGGAACATAATCCTTTGAGGGGCTTGTTCGGGGTATCTTCACCCCGACCAGTAGACCAAAGAGTTGCTCCTCAACCTACTGAACCTACTGAAAATGTTTACTTTGAAATTCCTTCGGGTATGATAGAGAAACTGCTAGCTAATCCTTTCACAGGTGATGAAACATTACATCCCGATTTGCACCTAATCTATGTGGATGAAGTTTGTGGATTATTTAAGCTTGCAGGTATGCCCGAGGATGTTATCAAGAAGAAGGTATTCCCTTTATCTTTGAAGGGAGAGGCATTGACATGGTTTAGTCTATGTGATGATATGGGATCATGGAACTACAACCAATTGAAATTGGAATTTCATCAGAAGTTTTATCCTATGCATCTTGTTCATCGTGATCGTAATTATATATATAATTTTTGGCCTCGCGAAGGAGAAAGCATTGCTCAAGCTTGGGGGAGGCTTAGGTCAATGTTATATTCATGCCTGAATCGTGAGCTCTCAAGAGAAATGATTATTCAAAAATTTTATGCTCGGCTTTCTCTCAATAATAGCTCCATGCTCGATACTTCTTTTACTGGCTCTTTTATGATGAACACTATTGAATTCAAATGGGATTTATTGGAAAGAATTAAACGCAACTCTGAAGATTGGGATCTTATCGAAGGTAAGGAGTCAGGTATAACACCTAAGTTTGATAGTGTTAAATCTTTTATGGATACCGATGTTTTTCGTGAATTTAGCACTAAATATGGACTTGACTCTGAGATAATAGCTTCCTTCTGCGAATCATTTGCTACTCATGTTGATCTCCCTAAGAAGAAGTGGTTTAAATATAATCTCCCATTGAGGTAAAAGTAGTTGCACCTATTAAAGTTGAAGAAAAGACTATCACTTATAATGATCATGTTGTTCCTACTGCTTATATTGAGAAACCACCTTTCCCTGTTAGAATAAAGGATTCTGCTAAAGCTTCAACTGTGGTCAACAAAAGTAATATTAGGACACCCAAACCCCCTGAGCAAATTAAAGTTGAACCTAGTATTGCTATGGTTAAAGATCTCTTGGCCGATAATATTGATGGGCATGTTATTTACTTCTACAATGAAGCTGCTAGAATTGCTAGACCCGATGCTAAAAATAAACATAGACCTGTTGTAGGCATGCCTGTTATTTCTGTTAAGATAGGAGATCATTGCTATCATGGCTTATGTGATATGGGTGCTAGTGCAAGTGCAATACCTCATTCCTTATACAAAGAAATTATGCATGATATTGCACCGGCTGAGTTAGAGGAAATTGATGTTACAATTAAGCTTGCCAATAGAGACACTATTTCACCAGTTGGGATTGTTAGAGATGTTGAACTCTTGTGTGGGAAAGTTAAATATCCTGCTGATTTTCTTGTTCTTGGTTCCCCACAACATAGCTTTTGTCCCATCATATTTGGTAGACCCTTCTTGAATACTGTTAATGCTAGGATAGACTACGAAAAGGATGTTGTTACTATTGGTTTGGGGGATATGTCTCATGAGTTTAATTTTGCTAAATTTTGTAGACAACCCCGTGATGAGGAATTGCCTAGTAAAGATGAAATTATTGGTCTTGCTTCTATTTCCGTGCCTCCTAATGACCCTTTAGAACAATATTTTCTCGACCATGAAAATGATATGTTTATGAATGAAAGAAGGGAAATAGATGAAGTATTCTTTAAACAGGGACCTATTTTGAAACACAACTTGCATGTTGAAATCCTAGGGGATCCTCCTCCACCCAAGGGTGATCCCGTGTTTGAGCTTAAACCATTACCTGATACTCTTAAATATGCTTATCTTGATGAAAAGAAGATATACCCTGTTATTATTAGTGCTAACCTTTCAGAGAAGGAAGAAGAGAAATTATTGAAAACTCTGAAGAAGCACCGTGCTGCTATTGGTTATACTCTTGATGATCTTAAGGGCATTAGTCCCACTCTATGCCAACACAAATTTTTTTGGAGAAAGGCGCTAAACCAATTGTTGATCACCAACGACGGTTAAATCCTAAGATGAAAGAAGTGGTAAGGAAATAAATACTAAAGCTTCTGGAGGCAGGTATAATTTATCTCGTTGCTGATAGTTAGTGGATAAGTCCTGTCCATTGTGTCCCTAAGAAGGGGGGCATTACCGTTGTTCCTAATGATAAAGATGAATTGATCCCACAAAGAATTATTACAGGTTATAGAATGGTAATTGATTTCCGCAAATTAAATAAAGCTACTTAAAAAGATCATTACCCTTTACCTTTTATTGATCAAATGCTAGAAAGATTATCCAAACATACGCATTTTTGCTTTCTAGATGGTTATTCTGGTTTCTCTCAAATACCTGTGTCAAAGGAGGACCAAGAAAAGACCACTTTTACTTGCCCTTTCGGTACCTTTGCTTATAGACGTATGCCTTTTGGTTTATGTAATGCACCTGCTACCTTTCAAAGATGCATGATGGCTATATTCTCTGATTTTTGTGAAAAGATTGTTGAGGTTTTCATGGATGATTTTCCCGTATATGGAACTTCTTTTGATGATTGCTTGAGCAACCTTGATCGAGTTTTGCAGAGATGTGAAGAAACTAATCTTGTCTTGGATTGGGAAAAGTGCCACTTTATGGTTAATGAAGGTATTGTCTTGGGGCATAAAATTTCTGAAAGAGGTATTGAAGTTGACAAAGCTAAAGTTGATGCTATTGAAAAGATGTCGTGTCCCAAGGAAATTAAAGGTATAAGAAGTTTCCTTGGTCATGCCGGTTTTTATAGGAGGTTCATTAAGGACTTCTCTAAAATCTCCAGGCCTCTAACTAATCTCTTACAAAAAGATATTCCTTTTGTCTTTGATGATGATTGTGTAGAAGCATTTGAAATACTTAAGAAAGCCTTGATTTCTGCACCTATTGTTCAGCCACCTGATTGGAATTTACCCTTTGAAATTGTGTGTGATGCTAGTGATTATGCTGTAGGTGCTGTTCTAGGACAAAGAGTTGATAAGAAATTAAATGTTATTCAATATGCTAGTAAAACTCTAGATAGTGCCCAGAGAAATTATGCTACTACTGAAAAAGAATTTTTAGCAGTTGTATTTTCTTGTGATAAGTTTAGACCTTATATTGTTGATTCTAAAGTAACTATTCACACAGATCATGCTAAACGTAGACTTATTAGATAGGTTCTCTTGCTACAAGAATTTGATTTGCATATTATTGATAGAAAGGGAGCTGAGAACCCCATTGCAGACAACTTGTCTAGGTTAGAGAATGTTCTTGATGACCCACTACCTATTGATGATAGCTTTCCTGATGAACAATTAGCTGTCATAAATGCTTCTCGTACTGCTCCATGGTATGCTGATTATGCTAATTATATTATTGCTAAATTTATTCCACCTAGTTTCACATACCAGCAAAAGAAAAAGTTTTTCTATGATTTAAGACATTACTTCTGGGATGACCCACACCTTTATAAAGAAGGAGTAGATGGTGTTATTAGACGTTGTATACCTGAGCATGAATAGGAACAGATCCTACGCAAGTGCCACTCCGAAGCTTATGGAGGACACCATGCTGGAGATAAAACTGCACATAAGGTATTGCAATCCGGTTTTTATTGGCCTACTCTCTTCAAAGATGTCCGTAAGTTTGTCTTATCTTGTGATGAATGTCAAAGAATTGGTAATATTAGTAGACGTCAAGAAATGCCTATGAATTATTCACTTGTTATTGAACCATTCGATGTTTGGGGCTTTGATTATATGGGAACGTTTCCTTCCTCTAATGGCTATACACATATTTTAGTTGTTGTTGATTACGTTACTAAGTGGGTAGAAGCTATTCCAACTAGTAGTGCTGATCATAACACCTCTATTAAGATGCTTAAAGAAGTTATTTTTCCGAGGTTTGGAGTCCCTAGATACTTAATGACTGATGGTGGTTCACATTTTATTCATGGTGCTTTCCGTAAAATGCTTGCTAAGTATGATGTTAATCATAGAATTGCGTCTCCTTACCACCTGCAGTCTAGTGGGCAAGTAGAACTTAGTAATAGAGAGCTCAAATTAATTTTGCAAAAGACTGTTAATAGATCTAGAAAGAATTGGTCCAAGAAACTTGATGATGCATTATGGGCCTATAGAACTACATATAAAAATCCTATGGGTATGTCTCCGTATAAAATGGTTTATGGAAAAGCATGTCACTTACCACTCGAACTAGAACATAAGGCATATTGGGCCATTAAAGAGCTCAATTATGATTTCAAACTTCCCGATGAGAAGAGGCTATTTGACATTAGCTCACTTGATGAATGGAGAACTCAAGCCTATGAGAATGCCAAACTATTTAAAGAAAAAGTTAAAAGATGGCATGACAAAAGGATACAAAAGCGTGAGTTTAATGTAGGTGATCATGTGTTGCTATTCAACTCTCGTTTAAGATTTTTTGCAGGAAAACTTCTCTCCAAATGGGAAGGTCCTTACGTTATCGAGGAGGTCTATCGTTCCGGTGCCATAAAAATCAACAACTTCGAAGGCACAAATCTGAAGGTGGTGAAGAGTTAAAGAATCAAACATTATATCTCAGGTAATCCTATAAATGTTGAAACTAATGTTATTGAAACCATAACCCCGGAGGAATACATAAGGGACACTTTCCGGAACGTTTCAGACTCCGAAAAGGAATAGGTATGTGGTACGGTAAGTAAACCGACTCCAAAACAGTTCTAATGGCAATTTTTCTCCGTTTTGGAATATTTAAGAAAACAGGAAAATAAGAAGTAGTCCGGGAAGGACACGAGGCGTCCACGAGGGTGGAGGGCGCGCTCCTGCCTCGTGGGCACCTCGTGTGCTCTCCGGACTCCGTTTTCTTGCACGATACTTCTTTTGGTCGGTAAAAATTCATTATATAATCTCTCCAAGGTTTTGACCCTCATATCACGCAAATATCCTCTGTTTTTGTTTCGGGCTGTTTTCTGTCAGACTTGTCAAGGCCAAGCATCATGTCGACCCCCTCCTCCAAAAATGAGGGCAACGATGCTTGACTAATGAAGATAGAGCTGAAGAGGGAAGAACCCACAGAGATCAACAAGGATGATGGGATCAAGAAGGCCACGGAGGATCAAGCTCCGGCAGCAGAAGAAGAAGACATCCTTCAACTTGATCACAATCTTCTTACCCCAACTGAGATTGAAGCTTTCAAGATGATTGAGTTAGCTCACATACAAAACAAGTATCTCACACGTGAAAATATTTTGTTGAAGGAGCATATCATCGCACTCAAGGGCATTATCCGCAAATTGGAGGATCTCCTACGCTCGATGTGCGACTATCCATCATCACCACCGTCTTCTTCACCAGCAAAGGAGAATTGATCACATGGGTATGGGCACTCCCCTTGGCAACTGCCAAGCTTGGGGGAGGTGCCCCGTTATCGTATCACCATCACACTCCTATCTCTACTATTTTTCTTAGTTCGATCCTTTTAGTAATATTTTGATCTAGTAGAATAAAGTTTTAGTATAATTTAGTTTTGAGTTTTGCCTTATGATCTTTCTATGTAATCGAGTCTGTGAGCTATATATAATAAAGATTAGTGTTGAGTCAAGGGCTTGATTATCTTGCTATGATCTTGAGGGAATAAAAGAAAAGGAAAGAATAAAAAGAAATAAAGAGATCATATTGATCTTATGGAGAGTAATGATTTCACATATAAAGAGTATGATGAATAAAAGTTGTTGAGAGTTGACAAACATAGTTTTGGTCATCGTTGCAATTAATAGGAAATAATAAAGAAAGAGAGGTTTTCACATTAAATATACTATCTTGGACATCTTTTATGATTGTGAGCACTCATTAAAATATGACATGCTAAAGAGTTGATGTTGGACAAGGAAGACAACGTAATGGGTCATGTTTTCTTATATCCGAAATAAAGTATATTGTCATGGATCATCCAACATGTTGAGCTTGCCTTTCCATCTCATGCTAGCCAAATTCTTTGCACCAAGTAGAGATACTACTTGTGCTTCCGAATACCCTTAAAACCAGTTTTGCCATGAGTGTCCACCATATCTACCTATGGATTGAGTAAGATCCTTCAAGTACGTTGTCATGTTGCATGCAGTAAAAATTACTTTCTAAACATGTATGACTTATTAGTGTGGAGAAAATAAACTTTATATGATCTTGTGATATGGAAGCAATAAAAGCGACGGACGGCATAATAAAGGTCCATATCACAAGTGGCAATATAAAGTGACGTTCTTTTGTATTAAGATTTCGTACATCCAACCATAAAAGCACATGACAACCTCTACTTCCCTCTGCAAAGGGCCTATCTTTTACTTTTGTCTTTTACCTAATACAAGAGTCATGGTGATCTTCACCCTTCCTTTTTACATTTTATCATTTGGCAAGCACATTGTGTTGGAAAGATCCTAATATATATATCCAATTGGATGTAAGTTAGAATGAACTATTATTGTTGACATTATCCTTGAGGTAAAAGGTTGGGAGGCAACATTATAAGTCCCTATCTTTCTCTGTGTCCGATTAAAACTCCATACCCATAATTATTGTGTGAGTGTTAGCAATTGTGAAAGACTAAATGATAGTTGAGTATGTGGACTTGCTGAAAAGCTCTTATATTGACTCTTTCGGATGTTATGATAAATTGCAATTGCTTCAATGACCGAGATTTTAGTTTGTTAGTTTTCAATGAAGTTTCTAATTCATACTTGACATTGTGAATAGATTATTACTTAAGCATAAGAAATCATATGGCAATATTTATATATGTTGCTGTTATAAGAATGATCATGATGCCCTCATGTCGTATTTTATTTTAATCGACACCTCTACCTCTAAACATGTGGACATATTTTTCGTTATCGGCTTCCGCTTGAGGACAAGGAGGTCTAAGCTTGGGGGAGTTGATACGTCCATTTTGCATCATGCTTTTATATCGAAATTTCTTGCATTATGGGTTGTTATTACACATTATGTCACAATACTTATGCCTATTCTTTCTTATTTTACAAGGTTTACATGAAGAGGGAGAATGCCGGCAGCTGGAATTCTGGGCTGGAAAAGGAGCAAATATTAGAGACCTATTCTGCACAACTCCAAAAGTCCTGAAACTTCACGGAAGTTATTTTTGGAATTAATAAAAAATATTGGCGAAAGAATCCACCAGAGGGGGCCCACACCCTGGCCACGAGGGTGGGGGCGCGCCCTATCCCCCTGGGCGCGCCCCCTGCCTTGTGGGCCCCCTGGCAGGCCTCCGGTGCCCATCTTCTGCTATATGAGGTCTTTTACCCTAGAAAAACCATAAGCAAGCTTTCAGGAAGAAACTCCGCCGCCACGAGGCGGAACCTTGGCGGAACCAATCTAGGGCTCCAGCTGAGCTGTCCTGCCAGGGAAACTTCCCTCCGGGAGAGGGAAATCATCTCCATCGTCATCACCAACGATCCTCTCATCGGGAGGGGGTCAATCTCCATCAACATCTTCACCAGCACCATCTCCTCTAAAACCCTAGTTCATCTCTTGTATCCAATCTTTGTCCCAAAGCCTCAGATTGGTACCTGTGGGTTGCTAGTAGTGTTGATTACTCCTTGTAGTTAATGCTAGTTGGTTTATTTGGTGGAAGATCATATGTTCAGATCCTTTATGCATATTAATACCCCTCTGATTATGAACATGATTATGATTTGTGAGTAGTTACGTTTGTTCTTGAGGACATGGGAGAAGTCTTGCTATGAGTAGTCATGTGAATTTGGTATTCGTTTGATATTTTGATGAGATGTATGTTGTCTTTCCTCTAGTGGTGTTATGTGAATGTCGACTACATGACACTTCACCATTGTTTGGGCCTAGAGGAAGGCATTGAGAAGTAATAAGTAGATGATGGGTTGCTAGAGTGAAAGAAGCTTAAACCCTAGTTTATGCGTTGCTTCATTGTCGGTGTCAAAACCGGCGGATCTCAGGTAGGGGGTCCCGAACTGTGCATCTAAGGTCGACGGTAACAAGAGACAGGGGACATGATGTTTACCCAGGTTTGGGCCCTCTCTATGGAGGTAATACCCTACTTCCTGCTTGATTGATCTTGATGAATATGAGTATTACAAGAGTTGATCTACCACGAGATCGTAAAGGCTAAACCCTAGAAGTCTAGCATGTATGACTATGAGTAATGAATATCCCCCCTTCCGGACTAAGTCCTCCGGTTTATATAGATACCGGGAGGATCTAGGGTTACACAAGGTTGGTTACAAAGAAAGGAATCTACATATCCGGTCGCCAAGCTTGCCTTCCACGCCAAGGAGAGTCTCATCCGGACACGGGTGCAGTCTTCAGTCTTCGTATCTTCATAGCCCACCAGTCCGGCCCATGGCTAACAGGCCGGACGCCCGAGGACCCCTTAGTCCAGGACTCCCTCAGTAGCCCCTGAACCTGGCTTCAATGACGAGGAGTCCGGCGTGCAGATTTGTCTTTGGCATTGCAAGGCGGGTTCCCCTTTCTGAACTCCAAGATAGTCTTCGGACATGATGATTGTATCCGGACCTGTAACACCACACGCAACCGTTGAGAGAATGTAATACTCCGTGAGTCCAATCTGCTGATGACATCATATCTGTCCGGGCGTAATTTCGAACCGTTCTTTCGCCTGCGGCCCCACGTTCCGAAACGTGGTCGTCATTGACACGTCTTATCCAAGCAGAGATCATGTCCCCTTATCAAGGGATTCTTTTATCGACATGGACGTGGGTAACCCAACCGTCCTTAGGGTGCAACTCCTTGGGAATAGGCAAACTTTAAGGCCCGGGAGGGGGCGTTCGATATTCTCGGTCTTTATAAAGTGGCATAGACCCGCCCTTCCTCTCCATGCTTGCTTCTTCCTCGACTCTTACTACCTCGAGTTCCAACACCCAGGTTTCACCCTCCGTAAGCCTCAGTCATGTTCGGATCCAGCCGTCAAGGCCGGTGGGTGGCTTCTTCTGTCACAGAGGAGGATATTGCAAAGCTTCGGGTGGCAAGATACCTCACAACAGAAATCCTCCATCGGCTCCCCGCGGAGGGGCAGGTTATCCCTACCCCTAGATCCGGTGAGAGGGTCGTGTTCGTTTCCCACTTCCTCCAAGGGTTAGGGTTCGCCCTCAATCCCTTCATCCGGGGGCTCATGTTCTATTACGGATTTGATTTTCACGATCTCGCCCTGAACTCTGTTCTTCTCATCTCGGCGTTTATCGTCACGTGCGAAGCCTTCCTCCGAACTCCCCCACACTTCGGCTTGTGGCTCAAGACCTTCAATGTGAAACCGCAAATGATAGAGGGGGAGCAGGCGGAGTGCGGTGGTGCCTCAGTGAGCAAGCTTACCAACGCCGTCTAGCTAAAAGGATCTTTCAGAGAATCTTCCGACTTATGGCACCAGGAGTGGTTCTATATCACCGAGCCCCATGGTTCCAAGTGGGCAGCTGCGCCTGCGTTTCAATCCAGCCCCTCACTTCAGCTTGCCTCATGGATTAATAAGGGGTTGGACTGGGGGTCAGTCGATGAGGTGCGGACTCTGCAAAGTCGCATCCGAACCCTCATTGAAAAGGATATCAAAATTGTCAACGTTATTCTGGTAATGCTAGTCCGCTGGACCCTGCCGTGCCAGCGACGACCTCTCCGCCTGTGGGAGTTTAACCCAGGAGGGCCACGGACTCTTCAGCACTTCTTCGGCACTACGCACGAAGGAATGTGGAAATTATTCTTCGGGAAACGAAAACAATGGCCGGACACCACCGAAGATACTGGTCTAGACTGTAACCATCCGGACACCCCGGTAAGTACTGAGCAATCCATCTTCTTCCAGGGCTGGATAAAGAAAGACGAACGGATTAGGTGTCCGACCCCTCTTCCCGAAGACTCAGCGGATCCCTTGTTAACAAGGATGCTGGCACCGCCACCGCATCAAGCGCCGGCAGGGGAGGGCAAGGTGGAGAATGAGAAGACTCGGGGTGACCTTTGTTCCGAGGTGAATTAGACACTGAGTCTGGAGAAATTGACATTTCCTCGCCCGAAGACGAAGGCGAAAGAGAAGCCAGTATCCCTTCTCCCTTCAAGAAGAAAAGGGCCGCCTCCAAAGATTGGGAGGGGCGGTCTCCTAAGAGAGGCAAGATGCTACCGTCAAGTGGCTCGGGACTAGAAGGCGACGCCAGTGAACAACTCCGTCATGAGGACAAACCCTCAACCAAACCGTAAGTGAATCCGGGGTACTTTGATAGCGTCCCGCTCCTTTCCTGTTACCGAAGAGATACGTAACGTGCGTGTGTATTTTACAGTCTGCCACAGAGTTTTTCTGGGCAATCCTCTTCTTCGGGAGATCTCCTCCCAGAGATGATGGAAAGCGAGATTCCTCCCCCGACTTCCTCGCCCAATAAGGTGGACGACTCCGAAGTGTCATCTCGGAGGGTTCTTCTTGATCAACAGGCGGTGCAGGGGATGAAGGAGGCAGTACCCGAAGGTGGACCTCCAATCGTTCGGGATTCGGGGGCCAATAATGAAGGCCCCGGACTGTCCGGTTCTCAGCCAACGATGATTCTGGAGACGGGTGAATGGGTTCCTTCAAAGGATGGTCATGCTCCTTCAGCGGCTTCCGAAGGCCCGGCGGCGCCAGATATCTTGAGGGATATGTTGTGAAAAGCATCTGTCTCAGGGGAGCAGCGTACCTTGATGGGTACGATGGTTGAGAAGATTCTGTCCATGAAGAGCGGATTGAATGAAGCCTTCATGAGCCTGCTAAGAGGCTTCGAGGTTTGTAATGTAATGTTTTCAACTATATTTTATTTGCAAAGATGCACCTGTGTATAGGTAGTAGCCCCTGAGAATCGGGTTGGCTTCCCATGGGAGGCGAACAGAGGATCAAGAAGAAATACTCAAGGACTAATCTGATTAACTGGAACACAGGCTGCATCCCCCTGGCTACTTCCCAGGCTACAGATATTGCCGAGCTGGAGCGGAAGCTTGATGTGGCAGGGGATGACATTGCGTTAATCAATATGCGTCTTGACGAGTCGCAAGGTATGTATTTGGGGAAGTCCCTTCACATACATTTTTGTGATATAAGCATGACGCTGAAGGTTATATACTGGAATATGCATGACTGCAGATGGTGCTGCCGCCGTTGAAACTCTTCGGGCGGAGCTGGCCCGGGCCAAGGATCAGGCCCGGTTTAGTAATGCGGCTGCCGAAAAGGCATCGGCTGAGTTAAAAGCCGAACAAGCTGCTCGTCGCCGAGACGAGGAGAAGATATCCACGATGGCGCTCGAATTAAAGAATGCTGCTAGCCACTGTGAACTTCTTGAGAAGGAAAATGAAGCCAAAATGGCTGAACTTGACAAGGCCTTACAAGAGGCGAGAGAAGTGCGGTCTGAATCCAGAGCAGCCCGTGAGGAGATCCGGCAAGCTGGGGAGATTGCGGCCGGTAAGCCCTTTTTACTACAGACTAAGTTCGGCGATCAGAACTATGCTCAGCTTAACCAAGTGTGGAGTTCTCCAGACGAGTTTTTAGACTTGCCGAAGAGTTCTTCCGATGCGGCGCAGTTTTACCAAGCGCGAGAGCGGTATGCAACGGAGAAGCTTTTCTGGTCACAATTTGGCGCAGCGAAGCGCCCTTTGTTACTAAATGAACAGATGTCCCAATGGGCCTAACTTCATAGGATGTCCAGCTCTGCCATGAAGAATGTCATAAGCCGGCTGTGGCCAACTAAGCCTGTTCCGAATAGCTACTTCGGCTTGGTGCAACGGCTCGTTGATGCGGTGCCACGTATGGCGCTGTGAAGCGGTCGGCATGCATTGAGGGTGCACGGATGGCCTTTGCCTGTGTCAAGACATTCTGGGGGAAGATGAAGGACATCGATGTTGCGGCGAAGAGTCCACCCAAGGGCAAGGACCGTCACGCACCAGAGCTTTATTTTGAAGACGTCTTGGAGGCCGCCCGCTTGATAGAGGGTCAACGCTTGAAAGACATAATATTCGAGTGAGGTGTATGATAATTGTAAAAGATAATTTTATAGTTAATCTATTTTTATGTTTTGCTCGAAAGCTTATGTTCCTCCTGTGCGGCTGTTTTAATGTAATCTGAAAGTTTTCTAGTCGTCGGCTTCAGCCCCCTCGTAGGAAGTACGGGGGTGTTCAGAAAAGCATTTAATCACTCTTGATCCAACGTCTTGGTCCATGAAGGAGGTGATAATGTGGTGAACCAGGCAATCAGACTATAGGGCGTTAACACTTTCACTTAGCCATAGGAGTTTTATAGGGGGGGACTACGATATAACCCCTAGTATGTGTACGGCTTATTCCAATATGGTGCGTTACATGTATGAACTGAAAAAAAAGGTCCTCCGTGTGACATGGAGGAATCGCGACAGATTCCAATAAGTCATCGAGTGGTTGACCAGCTCTCGCAGCATCATGACAGTCAGTTTTCGGCTTTCTCTACTGAGGTGCTTGACCAGATGAGCCGGAAGCAAAATCGCGGTAGTTCTCCCTTTACTACCTTAGCCGATATAGCGGAATGTAAGGTAGCAAGAACAGGAGCCGGGCAACCCAACCATTGACCCAAGACATGATTCGGAGCTGATGCATATAAGGCCAAACTCGCGACGCCAAAGTACGCTGTAAAGCTGTTCGGACTTTGTTGGCAACTCATTTGTTCCCATACCGAGCCCCTGGCAGGTTATGCCGAGGTATATTTGTGAAACAACCATAGGAGCCGTATTCATTGGCGAAAAGAGACGAATGATTAATTCGGATAATGTTTACTAGGACCTGAGCGATATACCAATGATTACTTTATATATATAAAGACCGCAACCCTGGCTATTTGACATGCCCGGGGTCGAAGGCGGAGGAAAAAGGCATATTACAAGCTTGAAATAAAGAATCCGGTCTACAAAAAATTATTTTGGACCTCCTGTCGCACGTCTGCGCCGCCTGTCCTCGGCGAGGGGGAATCCTTGACGGAAGTAGCCCCTTAGGTGAGTGTACGGATCCGAACTTCGATAGAGTCGGTTTTAGATATTTGTCCTTTGCGTCACCTGTTTTTAAGAGATAATGAGGAAAGAACTAAAAAAGAAAGTAGATAAAAATGTTACGGGAATGCTTGCAGGCTTGTCCGTGTTGTGCTTCTGCCAATGCCCATGGTATCTTGAGTGCGTGGTGATGTATGTGCGGTACAGATTCTGCGGGTGTATTAGGTGGGCGGCGGAAGCCGAACTGCTATTTCCGCTCTGGGATTGGTCGGTGAACCTCTCCATTGTCCTTATCACCCGGCGGCCTCCTCCCTTTGTGTTCGGCGTTGAGCTTGCCGACCTGCTTGAAGACCCAACAGCTTCTGTTGGTATGATTAGCTGGTTTATCGAGGTGGCTGTGAATCTGGCAAGGTCGGTCCAATATCCTGTCTAGGTTGGATGGTCTGTCTTGGTTCGCCTTGAACGGCTTTTTCCGTTGATCGGGTTTGGGATTGCGAAATCCGGCGTTGATCGCTGTGTCGCATGATATTTCATTATCATTGCGATTTTTGTGTTTGCTTCGTCGTGGCTTGCCATTGCCGTCTCGGATTTCGGAAGTGCCCGGGTCGCCAGCGCTGTCGCTTCTACGAGCGAGCCAGTTGTCTTCTCCCACGCAAAAGCGAGTCATTAGCGCGGTAAGGGCCGTCATGGATTTAGGTCCTTCTTGACCGAGGTGAGGTGCCAGCCATTCATCCCGGACGCTGTGTTTGAAGGCCGCGAGGACTTCTGCGTCCCGACAGTCGACGATTTGGTTCTTTTTAACTAAGAACCTAGTCCAGAGCTTCCTGGCTGACTCTCCGGGCTGCTGGACAATGTGACTTAAGTCATCGGCATTTGGTGGCCGGACATATGTTCCTTGGAAGTTGTCGCGAAAGGCGTCTTCCAAATCTTCCCAGCTGCCAATAGAATTTTCCGGCAGACTGTTTAACCAGTACCGAGCTGGTCCTTTGAGTTTTAGTGGCAAGTATTTGATGGCGTGAAGGTCATCGCCACGGGCCATGTGGATATGGAGGAGGAAGTCCTCGATCCATACTGTGGGATCCGTTGTTCCGTCGTATGATTCGATATTCATCGGTTTGAATCCGTCTGGGAATTCATGCTCCATTATTTCGTCTGTGAAGCAAAGAGGGTGTGTGGCACCTCTATGTTGGGCCACACTGCGACGTACCTCTGATGTAGTCCATTTGCGGTTTTTGGCCCGGGCTTGGCTAGGTTTGTCGCGTCCGAATAGGTAGCCGTTGTCGCGTGTCGAGGCACGTCCTCGTGATCCATAGATCGATCTTGTGTATCCTGCTCTACTGCCCAAGTCCTGTCGAAGGTCGTATGTACAACCCAAAGCTGTTTTATTCTTGCTTTTACAGCGAGGTGGGGCGATCTGGTGTTCAGCTTGAGTTGCCGCTTTACCCGGCCCAAGTTGTGATCGGCCTGCCGCATTGTGCGATGATGGTACGGGCTCCAGCGCCTCGTCATCGAACTGAGGTAGCAATCTACGCTTCGGGTAGCTTTTGGATGGGCCACTGAGGCGGTATTCTTCGGCGGCCAGGACTTTGGTCCATCTATCATTGGGCAGGTCTTGGTCCGCTTGAAGCTGCAACTGCTTATTTTTCAGGCTGCTCGCAGTGGCTATTAGCCGGCGTTTGAAGCGCTCCTGCTCGAGAGGTTCCTCGGGCACGATGAAATCCTCGTTGCCGAGGCTTTCCTCTTCCTCGGAGAGCGGAAGATAGTTACTGTCCTCTGAGTCTTCGTATATGGCCTGTTCATCCTGTTCGGGGGTTGCTCCAACAGGGTCTTCATTGTCTTCGGCATTGTCCGGAGTATTGTTTTCTCCGGTGCCGGTGTTGTTGTCTTTTGTACGACGTGACTTAGAGCAGCGCCGCTGACGCCAGCGATTGGGCTTTGTCTCAGGAGGTTTGTCTTCAACTGGATCCTCTTTGTCATCGTTGTTAGTTTCTTTAGGCCTATCCACCATGTATACGTCGTAAGAAGAAGTGGTCGTCCATCGCCCAATGAATGGCGGGTTTTGGCCTTGCTCCTTGTCGGCATCGTCGTCCGTACTGGCGATGTCTTCGGAGCCGTAATCAAGTGTGTCAGTTAAGTCCTCGACAGTGGCTATGGAGTGGGTGGTGGGTGGGAAGCGAAATTCCCCATCATCAGCCCCTAGTTCGAACCGTACATAGTTCGGCTGTGAGTCCCCCGCCAGGGACAAGTTCTTTAATGAGTTCAGCACATCGCCCAAGGGCGAGTGCTGGAAGATGTCTGCAGCCTGAACTCAAAGATCGATAAGCGATCGAGTTCGGTATCCGCGGACTCACATGGTTCGGAACTTATACCCAGAGAAGAGTCCGGAGCTCCGGTGGCATGAGTATTGCGTGAGGTTAAGTCCATGTGCGGCTCCAACGCCGGAGAATCTGTGGCCTCCATGGTGGGGTTGAACCTCCAATCCTTGGATGCCGCAGTGTCCTTTGGATCTAAGTCCGGAGTGATCATAGGAGCTAACTCCTGAAGACGGTCTGACGACAGATTTAGGTCATGTTCGTCAAGGTGACTGGGAACGGTCGCTGAGGGAGTCCTGAACTAAGGGGTCCTCGGGCGTCCGGCCTGTTATTCATTGGGCCGGGCTGATGGGCTGTGAAGACATGAAGACCGAAGACTGGACCCGTGTTCGGATTGGACTCTCCTTGGCGTGGAAGGCAAGCTAGGCGACCAAGAAGATTCCTTCTTACGTAACCGACCCCATGTAACCCTAGATCTCTCCAGTGTCTATATAAGCCGGAGAGCGTAGTCCGGATAGAGAGATACTCATTGCCATATTCACATAGGCTAGACTTCTAGGGTTTAGCCATTATGATCTCGTGGTAGATCAACTCTTGTAACACTCATATTCATCAAGATTAATCAAGCAGGAAGTAGGGTATTACCTCCGTAGAGAGGGCCCGAACCTGGGTAAACATCGTGTCCCCCGTCTCCTGTTACCATCGATCCTAAACGCACAGTTCGGGACCCCCTACCCGAGATCCGCCGGTTTTGACACCGACATTGGTGCTTTCATTGAGAGTTCCGCTGTGTCGTCGGCAAAGGACTCGATGGCCCCTTCGATCATCAGTAATGACGTCGTCCAGGGAGAAACCTTCCTCCCCGGACAAATCTTTGTGTTTGGCGGCTTCGTACTGCGGGCCAACTCCCTTGGCCGTTTGGAGCAGATCGATAGCTACGCCCCTGGCCACCAGGTCAGATTTGGAAGCTTGAACTACACCGAGGATACCCGTGGAGATTCGATCTTCATTGGTTTTGAAACCGTAGCGATCGCTCCCCCTCGTTCCGATGAACATGACTTATATCTGTTATCGGATTACATCCAGGAGGTGGATCCTATCGCTGCAACAGCTTCAAAACCGAAGCAGATCATGCCCTCCGAGGCCACAAAGTCCGCGGCGTTGGAGCCGCACACGGACTTGACATCCTGCAATGTTTGTGTCAATGGAACTCTGGACTCATCTCCGGCTATACGTTCCGGATCAGGTGCGCCTGCGGACACCGAGCTGGATCGGTTATCGATTTTCGAATTTAGCGCGCATACATCTTCCAGCATTCACCTTTGGGTGACGTACTAAACTCTTTAAAGAACTTGTCCTTGGAGGAAGACTCATAGCTGAACTATGTTCGGTTCAAGCTAGAGGCGGATGACGAGGAATTTTGCTTCCCACCCGCCACCCACTTCATAGCCACCGTCGATGACTTAACCGACGTGCTTGACTATGGCTCCGAAGACATTGACGATATGGACGACGATGCCGACAAGGAGCAAGGCCAAGAGCCACCATTTACTGGATGCTGGACGGCCACCTCTTCGTACGACGTGTACATGGTTGATACACCTAAAGGATCTGGCGACGACAAAGAAGAGCTAGCCGCGAATAAACCCTCTGAGACGCAGTCCAAGCGCCGGTGCCCCAAACGCCGCTCTAAGCCTCGTCGCTCGAAAGATAGCAACACTGGCACCAGAGAAAATAGTACTCTAGGCGACGCCGAAACCAACAAAGACCCTGTCGGAGCTACATCCGAACAGGAGGAACATGACAATAGGCAAGACAACCCTGATGAACAGGCCATAGAAGATGACTCGGAGGACGATAGTTACCGTCCACCCTCCGAGGAGGAGACAAGCCTCGGCAACGAAGACTTCATCGTCCCTGAGGATCCTCTGGAGCGGGAGCGCTTTAAGCTTCAGCTCATAGCCACTGCAAGGAGCCTGAAAAAGAAACAGCAGCAGCTTCAAGCTGAACAAGATCTGCTCGTCGACAGATGGACTGACGTCCTGACAGCCGAAGAATACGGCCTCAAGCGCCCAGCCAAGAGCTACCCGAAACGCAGACTGCTACCTCAATTCGATGAGGAGGCACCGGAGCACACATCTCCCTCGCGTAATGCAGAACGACCACCACGTGGTCGAGACAGGGCGGCCGACCGGCCACCCCGCGGTCGGGATAAAGCGGCAACTCAAGCCGAACAGCAGCCTGCCCCACCACCCCGTAAAAATAGAGACGAAAGAGTTCGGGGTCACACGTACGACCTCCGGCAGACCCTGGGTAGTAGACCAGGACATACAAGATCGATCTACGGATCACGAGGATGTGCCTCGAGGCACGACAACGGCTACCTATTCGGACGTGATAAACCTAACCACGCCCGGGCAGAATGCCGCAGACGGACTCCATCAGAGCTACGCCGCGATGCGGCCCGCTATTGAGGCACCGCACACCCTCTCTGCTTCACAGACGAGGTGCTGGATCACGAATTCCCCGAGGGGTTCAAGCCTGTCAACATTGAATCATACGACAGCACAACCGATCCTGCAGTATGGATCGAGGATTTTATTCTCCATGTCCATATGGCTCGAGGAGATGACCTCCACGCCATCAAATACCTCCCATTAAAGCTCAAAGGACCAGCTCGACACTGGTTAAATAGCCTGCCTGAGAATTCCATCGGCAGCTGGGAGGACTTGGAAGAGGCTTTTCTTGATAACTTCGAAGGAACTTATGTCCGGCAACCAGATGCCGATGACTTAAGCCACATAGTTCAACAACCTAGAGAATCAGCCAGAAAATTTTGGACTAGGTTCCTAACCAAAAAGAACCAGATCGTTGACTGTCCGGATGCCGAGGCCCTAGCAGCCTTCAAATACAGCATCCATGACGAATGGCTAGCACGCCACCTCGGCCAAGAAAAGCCGAAGTCCATGGCAACCCTTACGACACTCATGACCCGCTTTTGCGCGGGTGAGGACAGCTGGCTGGCTCGTAGCAAAAACACAGCCAGCGAGGCAGACCCCACTGAGGCCAAAAACATCACTGGCAAGCTCCGGCGCAATAGACACAAACGCCGAAGCAATGGCGACAACACCGATGACACCACAGTCAACGCCGGATTCAGTGGCTCCAAGACCGGCCAACGGAAGAAGCCCTACAAAAGAAACAACGAAGGACCTTCCAGCCTGGACCGCATACTCGACCGTCAGTGCCAGATTCACGGCACCCTGGATAAGCAAGCCAATCATACCAACAGGGATTGTTGGGTTTTCAAGCAGGCTGGCAAGTTAAATGCCGAAAACAAAGGAAAGGGATCACAAAGTGAGGACGAGGACGAAGAGCCCCGGCAACCGAACACTGGGGGGGGCAGAAGAAATTTCCCCCTCAAGTCAAAACGGTGAACATGATATACGCTACACACATCCCCAAAAGGGAGCGTAGGAGAGCACTTAGGGACGTCTACGCGGTAGAGCCAGTCGCCCCAAAATGCAACCCATGGTCGTCGTTCCCGATCACCTTTGATCGTCGAGATCACCCAACTAGTATCCGCCACGGCGGTTCAGCCGCACTTTTCCTTGACCCAATTATTGACGGGTTTCACCTAACACGAGTCCTGATGGACGGTGGTAGCAGCCTCAACCTGCTCTATCAGGACACAGTGTGGAAGATGGGCATTAACCCCTCATGAATCAAACCAACAAAGACTACCTTTAAAGGAGTCATACCAGGCGTAGAAGCCCGCTGCATGGGCTCAATAACGCTAGAGGTAGTATTCGGTTCCCCGGATAACTTCTGAAGCAAAGAACTAATCTTCGATATCATCCCATTTCGCAGCGGCTATCACGCCCTGCTTGGACAAACCACATTCGCTAGATTCAACGCGGTACCACATTATGCTTATCTCAAGCTCAAGATGCCCAGTCCATGTGGTGTCATTACAGTAAATAGAAACACGGAACGCTCCCTCCATACAGAGGAGCACACCGCCGCCCTAGCAGCAGAAGTACAGAGCGGCCTTCTCAAGCAGCATTATAATCCGGCTGCTGAGCCCCTGGACATCATCAAGAGGGTCCGGACAACACTGCAGCAGGACAGCTCGGCTCGTCACGAGCCGAATTAGAAATTCGGCCTCCGTCCCAGCCCCGATGAGGCAATGGCATTACTACCGCGCGTACATAAACTACGCACTCAAAACCCCATGGGTATCGACAGAGGCATAACTCGTTCGCGATCCACAGTACGGCTTGACCGACCCTGGGATTCGCCTGCTTTTACTTTTTCTTTTTTTATGGGTTTTCTTCCCTTTTCGAGGTCTATACGGACAAACCGCTTGCAGAGCACACCAAGGAGGCAAGGAGCTTTGGCGTACAAGGGAACCCCCAGGTGACCTCTAACAAACGATTACCATACTTGTTTTACGTACCCACACGCAGCTCGCCCTTGGTTACGGCATGTTAAATAGCCTTACTCGCTTATCGCATTACTTGTACAAAGTATGCCTCGACGTACTAGTTACATCACAATGGTGAATAAATGGTGGCGTCAGCTCATTACTTCATTTTTCCGTTTCCTCACCTTAGTATCTATTACTCATTGCACACGTACACCATGGTACGTACTGCTACGCCAGGGGCTTCATTACACCCCGCATCGTGGCAATAAAAGTCCAAACACTTTTACAGTATAGTTCGGCACCCCGAACTTATAGCATTATATGCATCAGCTCCGAATCATGTCTTTGGTCAATAGTTGGGTTGCCCGACACCTGTGTTTACTACCTTACATTCCGCTATATCGGCTAGGGTAGTAAAGGGAGAACTACTGCGATTGTGTCCCGGTTCTTCCGGACGAGCACCTCAGTAGAGAAAGCCGAAAACTGACTGTCATGATGCGGCGAGAGCCGGTCAGCTGTTCGAGAGGTTCCAAATCGTTGGAGATTTTTTCCGCTTCTTGCGAAGAATCGGTTCTTCCGATTAGGCGTGTATAACGCCCCTAATTCGGCCTTCCGAACACCAGGGGCTTCGCCAACTTTCTTAATTGTCAAACTCCTATGGCTAAGTGAGGGCGGTAAAGGCCGCATAGTCTGATTGCCTTGTTCGTTGCGCTAAACACCTCCTTTAAGGACCAGAATGTGGAGTAAAGAGTGTTTAGATTTATCCCGAACACCCCCGTACTATCTACGTGGGGGCAGAAGCCGACGACTGGTCAACCCTCAGATTTAATAAACGGCCGCACAGGAGGTAAAATTTAAATCATAAGCATTATACTACATAACATCATTGTTCCATATTACAGGGCAAGGTAATATACATGTTCTCATGGGAATATAACATCCTTCGAACATTGCTCCGCCACAAGGCGGGACCCCTCCAGAACACCATCAAAATAGTGCTCGGGTCGACGATGCTCTTTGCCTTCCGGCGGTCCCACGGTCATCAGCTTCTTGGCATCCAGCTTCGCCCAATGCGTCTGACGCGGGCAAAGGCCATACGCGCACCTTCAATACAGACCGACCGCTTCACGGCTTCGAGCCGCGGACAGGCACTCACAAGCCGCTGCACAAGTCCGAAGTAGCTGCTAGGTATAGGATCGGCAGGCCACAGCCGGACTATCAGGTCCTTCATGGCTAGCTCTGCCAACCTGTGCAGCTCGACCAACTGCTTTAGCTGGTCCCTGAAGGGCACCGGATGTTCGGATCCCAGATATTGGGACCAGAATAGCTTCCCCGTAGGCATCCCTTCTTCGGCTCTATAATGCTCGGCAGCATCTGATACACTGTGCGGCAGATCCGTAAACGCCCCTGGAAAATCCAAATTCAGGATAAGTACAAGGAACGTTTCTTCTACATACTTGCCATGCATGGTGAAAGACTTACCCGCTGTAATCTTCTTGGCCGTCTGAATTTCCTGGAGGGCGCTCTCTGCTTCGGCTCGTGCATCCTGCGTGCTCTGGTGGGCCTTCGCCAATTCGAACTCTTGTGCCTTACAATCGCGCTCCAGGGACTCAAATCTCTCTATCGCGCCCTGGAGCTGTTGCTGCGCCTCGCCAACCCGGGCCTCGTGCTTCTCGCGCGAGGCGCGTTCCTTGGCCGCTTTGTCCTCGGCCTCGGCTAGCGCCTTCTTAAGGGTTGCCACCTCGGTCGTGGCCCCTAATAAAGTTTATGACACTTTAGTCCGGTCGGACTATTCATTTTTTCGAAATATACCCACAGGTTACTGCATACCTTGGCTATCCTCCAGCTGCTTCTTCACGAGGCCGAGCTCCTCCTCGGCCCGCTCCAGTTTCTGCTTCAGTCCGGAGACCTCCGCAGCATGAGCAGTGGCAGCCTGCAGCGATACCTGCTTATTCACATAGACAACTCATGTTAGACTCCTGCGATATTTATTCTTGATCCTCTGTTCGGCTTTTCTTCCCGAACACCAAACAGAGCATCAGGGGCTACTGTCTATACTGTGATATTTTTCCTACAATCACATAACTTACCTCAAAGCCCGTTAGAAGGCTAGTGCAGGCTTCGGTCAGTCCGCTTTTGACGAACTGAACCTTCTCTATCATTGTGTCCATAAGGACACGATGTTCATCCACAATAGAGGCGCCTCGTAGCGCCTCCAGCAGATTATCCGGGGCCTCTGGTTGGACAGAGGTCACCGGTGGAACAGGCACATTCCCTCCTTGTGGGGAATGCCGTTCGCTGGACCCTGGAGCCGTGTAGATCTCCGGAATGGTATCCGGCTGAGGTCCGAAGGGAACTTGGGCCCCGTCACCAGTCCCCATGGGGACTTTTTCCCCCGTATGTCCGGCGGCCGAAGAGTCATCCTGGGGCGTCACCCCGAATATCTCCTGAATCGCCCCCCGCCCTGGGAAGGTCTTTTTGGACACCACCTCGTCATCACCCTTAGGTGAGACCGAATGAGCAGGTGGCGGAGACATGCTAGCCATCTCCTTCGAGTCCAGCGAATCCTCTGTCGAGGATCGCGGGGAGCCATCGCGTGTCGGACTGCAGTGACAAAGCTTACAATATGTCAATATTACAAACCAGGAAGGCCATACATTTGCGGATTCTGGTACTTACGAAGCGGCCCGAGGCTTGGTCCGGCGAGGTCGCTCCGAACTGCTGTCAACATCCCACGCGGAGTTATCCGCGAGGGAGCCTTTAACCCTCTTAGGCGCTTTCGCCTCCGGACTTGTGGGGGCCGCTCTCTTCTTCCTCCCCACTTCAGGTGGGGAGTCGTTTTCTTCTTCCTCTTCATCGTCGTCGTCAGCGGACGAAGAGGAAGTCTCGCTTCCGGACATCACGTCCGGAGTGCCCTTACGGCGAAGGCCCCTTCTGGCCCCTTTGGCTGCGTTCTTAGTCGTCTTCTCCGGCACCTCATAAGGTGCAGGGAACAGCAACTTCTCCAGTAATGGAAATCCTTGGCCTTCGGGTAGCGGAGCCGGACAGTTAATCTCCTCAGCCACCCTTATCCAGGCCTGAAAACATGGATGGGAAAGCTTAGGCTTTACCTCAAAATATGCCAGTAAAAGGTGTGCTTTGAAAACATGGAATAACTTACCAAATTAGCTTGGCGCTTTAAACTAAGCCCGCGATCCTAGGTCATAGGCGGCGGCGTCTCGCCGGCCTTAAAAAGCACTCTCCAGATGTCTTCATGCGTCGTGCCAAAGAGCTCTTGCAGCGTCTGGTGCTTGGCCGGATCATACTCCCACGGATAGCAAGTCCGCCGTTGGCACGGAAGGACCCGACGAATGAGCATGACCTGGACCACGTTCACAAGCTTGATTTTCCTATCTATCATGTTCTGGACGCACGTCTGGAGCCCAGTCAGCTCGTTTGAAGGACCCCAGGTTAGGCCCCTCTCTTGCCAGGAGGTGAGCCGCATCGGGATTCCGGATCGGAATTCGGGGGCCGCCGCCCAGTTGGCGTTGCGCGGCTCGGTGATGTAGAACCACCCCGATTGCCACCCCTTCACCGTCTCCGCAAATGAGCCTTCGGGCCAGGTGACGTTGGGCATCTTGCCCACCATAGCGCCTCCGCACTCTGCTTGTTGACCGTTCACTACTTTCGGCCTCACATTGAAGGTCTTAAGCCATAGGCTGAACTGAGGTGGGATGGGGAGAAAAGCCTCACAAACGACGATAAATGCCGAAATGTTGAGGATAAAGTTGGGGGCTAGGTCATGAAAATCCAGCCCGTAGTAAAACATCAACCCACGGACGAATGGGTGAAGAGGGAACCCCAGCCCGCGGACGAAATGTGTAAGAAACACAACCCTCTCGTGGGGCTCGGGAGTAGGGATGATGTGTCCCTTGGCCGGGAGTCGATGAGTGATCTCCTTGGCCAGATATCCGGCCTCCCGGAGCTCCTTGATATCCTTCTTCTTGACGGAAGAGGCCATCCACTTACCTCCAGCTCCGGATCCGGACATCTTTGGAGTGCTTTCTCGAACAAGGGAAAAGCTAAAGCTTGGGCGCTGGAGCTCAGGGACGGAAGGGCTGAGGAGGAACCGAGGTGTGGGTAAAGAAAGGGAATCCTTACCCCCTTATAAAGGCCATGAATGTCAAGCGCCTCCCCACTCGCCTATTCCAAGGGCCGTGGAAACGACATGGTTGGGTCACCCACGCCCGCATTGATGAGAATCCCGCAATAAGGGGACACGATCTCTGCTTCGACAAGACGTGCCAATAGCAACCGCGTCTCGAAACATGGGATGGCAGATGAAAACGGTTTGAAATTATGACCGGACAGACGTAATGTCGTGCTGCAAAGTTGTCAGCAGATGGAACTCGTGTAAAAATATATATTCTCTCTGCGATTGTGCATGGTGTGTGTAACAGGTCCGGATACAATCATCGCATCCGAAGACTATCTTGGAGTTCGGAAAAAGGGGAACCCGCCTTGCAATGCCGAAGACAATCTGCACGCCGGACTCCTCGTCATTGAAGCCAGGTTCAGGGGCTACTGAGGGAGTCCTGGACTAAGGGGTCCTTGGGCGTCCGGCCTGTTATTCATTGGGCTGGATTGATGGGCTGTGAAGACATGAAGACCGAAGACTGGACTTGTGTCCGGATTGGACTCTCCTTGGCGTGGAAGGCAAGCTAGGCGACCAACTATGAAGATTCCTTCTTATGTAACCGACCCCATGTGACCCTAGATCTCTCCGGTGTCTATATAAGCCGGAGAGCGTAGTCCGGGTAGAGAGATACTCATTGCCATATTCACATAGGCTAGACTTCTAGGGTTTAGCCATTACGATCTTGTGGTAGATCAACTCTTGTAACACCCATATTCATCAAGATCAATCAAGCAGGAAGTAGGGTATTACCTCCATAGAGAGGGCCCAAACTTGGGTAAATTACCATCGATCCTAGACGCATAGTTCGAGACCCCCTACCCGAGATCCGCCGGTTTTGACACCGACAGTCGCCGCGGTCTCGAATCCGGCGAAGATCAAATCTCCACGGATGTCCGCAACATAGTTCAAACTCCCAAATCTGACATGATGGCCAGGGGCGTAGCTATCGATCTGCTCCAGGTGACCAAATGAGTTGGCCCGCAGTGTGAAGCCGCCGAACACAAAGATCTGACCGGGGAGGAAGGTTTCTCCTTGGATAGCATCACTATCGATGATCGAAGGGGCCATCGAACCTTTTGGGGACAGCACAGTGGAACTCTCAATGAAAGCACCAATGTCGGTGTCAAAACTGGCGGATCTTGGGTAGGGGTCCTGAACTGTGCGTCTAAGGTCGACGGTAACAGGAGACAGGGGACATGATGTTTACCTAGGTTCGGACCCTCTCTATGGAGGTAATACCCTACTTCCTGCTTGATTGATCTTGATGAATATGAGTATTACAAGAGTTGATCTACCACGAGATCGTAAAGGCTAAACCCTAGAAGTCTAGCATGTATGACTATGAGTAATGAATATCCCCCCTTCCGGACTAAGTCCTCCGGTTTATATAGATACCGGGAGGATCTAGGGTTACACAAGGTCGGTTACAAAGAAAGGAATCTACATATCCGGTCGCCAAGCTTGCCTTCCATGCCAAGGAGAGTCCATCCGGACAGGGGTGCAGTCTTCAGTCTTCGTATCTTCACAGCCCACCAGTCCGGCCCATGGCTAACAGGCCGGACGCCCGAGGACCCCTTAGTCCAGGACTCCCTCATTTGTAAGGGGCTGATTTGGATCCATCTGTTTCATGCTATGGTTAGGTTTACCTTAATACTTCTTTTGTAGTTGTGGATGCTTGCAATAGGGGTTAATCATATGTGGGATGCTTGTCCAAGAAAGGACAGCACCCAAGCACCGGTCCACCCACATACCAAATTATCAAAGTAACGAACGCGAATCATATGACCATGATGAAAACTAGCTCGACAATAATTCCCATGTGTCCTCGGGAGCGCTTTTCTCTATATAAGAGTTTGTCCAGGCTTGTCCTTTGCTACAAAAGGGATTGGGCCATCTTGCTGCACCTTATTTACTTTCATTACTTGTTACCCTTTACAAATTATCACGAAACTATCTGTTACCGATAATTTCAGTGCTTGCAGAGAATACCTTACTAAAAACCGCTTGTTATTTCCTTCTGCTCCTCGTTGGGTTCGACACTCTTACTTATCGAAAGGACTATGATAGATCCCCTACACTTGTGGGTCATCGCAAGAGCACATCATCGCCCTCCGGAGTGTCATCCGTAGATTGGAGAATCTCTTGATCATGAAGGACAAGATCGCCTCTACTTCATCACCACCACCTTTATCACCAAAAGAAAATTGAGTATCGGGTATGGGCACTCCCCTTGGCTTCCGCCAAGCTTGGGGGAGGTGCCCCCGTATCGTATCACCCCCACTATCTTTTACCTTTACTTATTTTAGTTCGCTCCTTAGTTATCTTTTGCTTTAGATGAATAAAATTTTAGTTTGATCCTTTCTTTTTGAGAGTTTGCTTAGTGATCTATCCTTGTAATCGTGTGCGAGATATATAATCAAGTTTAGTTTGAGTTTTTGCTTTCTTTACTTTCATGTTCCAATAAAAAGAAAGGAAATAAATGAAAAAGATCATATGCTAATCTTATTGTAGGTAATGACACCACATAAGGAAAAGTATAAGTAGAAAATTTTATTAGAGATTGACAAACATAGCATTGGTCAATGATGAACTCATGAAAGAATTAGTATGGGAAGAGAAGATTCACATACAAACACACTATCCTGGAAATCTTTTGTGATTGTGAGCCCCCATGAAAATATTATATGCCAAAATTATTGATATTGGACAAGGAAGACAACGTAATGATTTATGTTTGTTCATATTCACATAGAAGTAATATTGTCATAGTTCCTTCTACATGTGGTGCTTGCCCCGCATCTTTGCTAGCCAAAAACTCCGCACCAAGTAGAGATACTACTTGTGCATCCAGAAACCCTTAAACCCAAATCTTATTTTCAAGAGTCCACCATACCTACCTAGGGATTGAACAAGATCCCTCAAGTAAGTTGTCGCCGGTGCAGTAAGGCAATAAAAATTGCCTCTAAAAGTGTTAGATCATTTGGTGTAAGAGAAAATTGAGTGTTGTACGAACTTATGATAGCAAAGAATAAAAGCGACAGACTGCATAATAAAGGTTGCTATCATAAGGGGAAATATAACATGACGTTCTTTTGCACTAAGGGGTTGAACATACAAACAAATAAGTGCATGGCAACCTCTGCTTCCCTCTACGAAGGGCCTATCTTTTACTTTTATGCAAGAGTCAAAGTTTTTCTCTCTGTTCCTTTTTATTTTTCTCCTTTGGCAAGCATCATGTGGTGAGGAAAGATCTAGGCACATATGTCCAGTTGAATATGGGTAGCATGAGTTATTATTATTGACATCACCTTTGAGGTGAATACGTTGGATGGAGAAATTATACGCCCCTAACTTTCTATGTGTCCGGTTGAAATGTTTTGCTCATGTGTATGCGGTGAGTATTAGAAATCATAGAAGACTGTATGATGGTTGAGTATGTGGACTTGCCTAAAGGCTCCAATACGTGACCCTTCCTGAAAAGATGATGAATTGTAGTTGCAAAGTTGACTGAGAACATAGTTCGTTGGTTTCCAATAGAGTTTATGCTTTATACTTCGATAGTGTGATGAATTGTTACTTATTCATGAGAAGTCTAAGATAAAAGTTTTATGTTAAAGTTTGTTGCTGTTATAATAATTCACATGATGCTTCTATGTCCTAATTTGTTTTATCGACACCTCTCTCTCTAAGCATGTGGACATGTTTTTCGATTTCGGTTTTCGCTTGAGGACAAGCGAGGTCTAAGCTTGGGGGAGTTGATACATCCATTTTGCATCATGTTTACTGACTGTTATTTATAATGTTTTTATGCATAATAATGCTTTTTGGAGTAATTCTAATGCCTTTTCTCTCATAATATGCAAGGTACACACAAAGAGGGAGAATTCCGGCAGCTGGAAATCTGGACCTGAAAAATCTACGTCAAGCTACCTATTCTGCACAACTCCAAATGAGATGAAACTTTACGAGGATTTTTTATGGAATAAATAAGAAATATTAGAGCAAATAACCATCGGAGGGGGGCCACCTGGTGAGCACAAGAGACCAGGGCGCGCCTGGCCCCCCAGGCACGCCCTGGTGGGTTGTGCTCAGCCCAGCCCACCTCTGGTGCCCATCTTCTCGTATATAAGTCATTTTGACCTAGAAAAATTAAGGGGAGGACTTTCGCGACGAGCGCCGCCGTCTCGAGGCGGAACTTGGGCAGGAGCACTTTTGCCCTCCGGCGGAGCGATTCCGCCAGGGGAACTTCCCTCCCGGAGGGGCAAATCATTGTCATCATCATCACCAACAACTCTCCCATCTTGGGGAGGGCAATCTCCATCAACATCTTCAACAGCACCATCTCCTCTCAAACCCTAGTTCATCTCTTGTGTTCAATCTTTGTACCAGAACTATAGATTGGTGCGTGTGGGTGACTAGTACTGTTGATTACATCTTGTAGTTGATTACAATATGGTTTATTTGGTGGAAGATTATATGTTCAGATTCATTATGCTATTTAATACCCCTCTGATCTTGAGCTAGTTTATCACTTGTGAGTAGCTACTTTTGTTCTTGAGGTCACGGGAGAAATCTTGTTGCAAGTAATCATGTGAACTAGATATGTGTTCGATATTTTGATAGTATGTATGTTGTGATTCCCTTAGTGGTTTCATGTGAATGTCGACTACATGACACTTCACCATATTTGGGCCTAAGGGAATGCATTGTGGAGTAGTTATCAAATGATGGGTTGCGAGAGTGACAGAAGCTTAAACCCTAGTTTATGCGCTATTCCGTAAGGGACCGATTGGATCCGAAAGTTTAATGCTATGGTTAGAATGTATTCTTAATACTTTTCTCGTAGTTGTGGATGCTTGCGAGGGGGTTATTCATAAGTAGGAGGTTTGTTCAATTAAGAACAGCACCTAACCACTGGTCCATCCACATATCAAATTATCAAAGTAGCGAACACGAGTCGAATCAACATGATGAAAGTGACTAGATGAAATTCCTGTGTACCCTCAACAACGCTTTGCTTATTATAAGAGACCGTTTTGGCATGTCCTTTGCCTCGAAACGATTGGGCTACCTTGTTGCACTTTTGTTACTACTATCATTACTTTCTCGTGACAAATTATCTTGCTATCAAACTACTCTGTTACTTACAATTCCAGCACTTGCAGACATTACCTTGCTGAAAACCACTTGTCATTTCCTTCTGCTCCTCATTGGGTTCGACACTCTTACCTATCGAAAAGGCTACAATTGATCCCATATACTTGTCGGTCATCATTGCCTCACTCGGGTAGATCTTCACGAAGTAGGCAATCTCCTTGCCCTTACAAACTTCTTGGTTCAACTCCACAATCTTTTCAGAGGCTCCCAAGTGACACCTAACCATTCTAGGAGACACCACACTCCAAAAGATAATAGACGGTGTGTTGATGATGAACTCCTTGCTCTTGTGCTTCAAATGATAGTCTCCCCAACACTCAACTCTCTCTCACAGATTTGGCTATGGTGGAAAAATGATTTGAGTGGAAAGCAACTTGGGGAAGGCTAGAGATCTAGATACTTGTGGTTGGATTGGAATATCTTGGTCTCAACACATGAGTAGGTGGTTCTCTCTCAGAAAATGAGTAGTGGAAGTGTAGGCACGTTCTGATTTCTCTCACACAAATGGAGAAGGGGGTGGAGGTTTATATATTGCCTCCACACAAAATCCAACCATTACACACATTTGACCCAACTCGGTCAGACCGAATAGAAGAACTCGGTGAGACCAACTTAGTTCAAAATTTGAACATTAGGAATCTTGGTGGGACCGACTGGAACAACTTGGTGGTACCAATGTGCTAGGGCTTAGGGAAAACATCAACTCGGTGGCACCGATTGCATCAACTCGGTTAGACCGAAGTGAAGCAATAAGGCAACAGAGAGAATGTCAAGTAAACTCGGTGGGACCGATTGCACATTTCGGTGAGACCGAAATAATTACAATAGGCAACAGGGAGTTTGCAAGGCCATCTCGGTGAGACTTAGATTTGTATCGATGTGACCGAATTGTCTAGGGTTTCTCGCAGTGGCTATGTCAACTGAACTCGGTGGCATCGAATAGATCAAATCGGTGGGGCCGAGTTTGACATTGAGTTTTGGACAATGTGGAAATGAGAAAGTGGTTGAGGGTTTTGGAGCAATATCACTAAGCACTTTGAGCAAGTAGACCATTAAGCAACACCTCATCCCCTTTTAGTAGTATTGGCTTTCCTATGGACTCAATGTTATCTTGGATCACTAAAATGAAAATGTAGAGTCTTTAGCTTTTGCCAATCTTTGTCCTTAGCATTTTGAGGGGTCCACATCTCTAGTCCATGCCGTGACAATCATTGAACTTTATGAAATATTTAGCTTGAATGGATATTAGTTCAATGAGCTATGTGTTGTTATGAATTACCAAAACCACCTAGGGATTAGTTGCACTTTCAGCCGCACTCCCCGGTCTCGCTACAATCTTCTCTCTTCTTCTCCAATTCTCCTGTCGTCTACCTCCAACCAGCCTGGCCTAACCGTACACCATGCCGCATCATGATGGGTTGTCCTTAGTCTTCCAGTTTCCTGAGGAAGACACCCAGCCAGAGTTGCAAGAACATAAGGCGCTTTGGGACGAGCTTAAACTGGCCTTGAGGGAAGACGTCACGCATGTCCCCACTCCCGTTCCAGCTCCCACGCCCCGACTGCGCCAGCGCCCATCCATGTGGCATTTATGGGTTGGGAGCCGCACATTGTCGCTGAGCTTGAAGCAATGGGGTTCCTCGAGGTCCCAGCTAACTTTCACGCGCCCATGCCCCTGCCAGCGCATGCACCTGCGCGTGCACGGATGCACGCGCCCGTGCCGGTGCCCGTGCACATGAATGTCTTTGCTGCACTGTTGCGAGCGCATGTCCCTGCGCTGGTGCCAGTGCCCCCCTCGGCGGCATGGATCGCCGTCGTCGACCGCCTCCTTGCACCAATGCAAGTCGTTGTCTCCCGCCAGTTGACTGGCTCCTGGAGACCGAAGTCCAGAACATTATGGCCTTCCTTGAAGCTAGGGCCAACGTCCTGGAGTATGCCAACAACGGTGCAAGACGCCGCCGTCACCGTCGGTTAGTGGCCCGACGGCACATAGAGCACGGCAGAGGAGCCGCTTCCCACCGCAAGACGCCTCCGCCGCCGCCACATGATCTAAATTTGCCATGAAAAACGTTCAGATTGCCATGCTTAAAATCCGAACATTTGGGATTTATCATTTCCATTTATTTTAGTTCGATCATGGTATGAATGTAAAGTCGTAGTCAGCCTGAATTAAATCTATGGTTTGATCGATTGAATGTTCTGTAAGAGCCGTATCTAAATATAAAAATCCATCAAGCGACATGTATACCTTCCCATCGCAACCATTTCATATTAAATACGATGTCAATTCCAAATACTTTTTTCAGGGAAGTCAATTCCAAATACTTGTAGGGCGCGACTAGGCCCCTTGTTCAAGCAGTAGGCGATACATCTATTTATTCACACATTTAATCATTACTAGATAAATACCACTACTAGCCTAACTAGTGTGTCACAATCACTTTTGTTTCTAAGCTTGTTACATATACTACTACTAGTACGTGAAACTGGTGTTGTAACTTGTGAACGCGTCCAGATACGGTCAATGGCAACACCGCCCGCACGTTCTTCGTGTTTGCCCGTGTGTCTAAACATAGAAGGGGATGAGAGAGAGCAGACATGGAACCCACCAGTAAGTGAATTGGAATAGTATGTGCAGACGAGCCGGTCCCACTAATCTACTAAAATTAATAGAAAACATGTTATCCATTAAATAGGTTGTGGTAATATTAAAAACATTATATCAACAAAGGGGATTACAACAGACGTTGCTACTATGTTTCCTATTGATGTGCTCCTGGAAGGTCCTAGTCGCATGTTCGATCCTCATCCTTTTTCATTTTTAATTTATATATGGGTCCAAATTTTGTAACATCCCAAATTTTCAATTTGGAATGTTATACCTAGGTCATTCATGCATATCATATCTTATTGCATTTTCGATTTGCGATCCTCGAAATCCTAAGCAACTCAAGGACCCTCGGAGAGAGTTGGGGATTTCACTGTTTTCATATTTGAATTTTATCAAATATTGAAACAAGGATCATTTTGGTTTTAACTAATTTTTCTCTCTGAAAATATTTCATATCAAAATATATGAGAGGAGATAATATGACTTCCCCAAAATAAATGAAATATTGGAGGAAAACTATTAAAATCAAATAAATAATTTACTTGGATTTTATTGCAATTTTATTTGAATTAGAAAAATATGCATTTTTTCAAAATTGCATTTTAGGGCCAAGAAAATGTTCATCTTGTTCTAAATATTCCATTTAGACGTTGAAAATTTGTCTTGGTATTTTTCGATTTTTTTTATTTTTCAAGGATTTTTCCGGCGAAATCCATTTTTTTTTAAAAAGTCAAACCGACTCCGGGCCGTAACCGGCCAGGACTCCCCAGGCCGGCCCTCTTATAAGTCGCGACCCCGCAGCCCACCTACGCCTCCCGAACCCTAGCGTCGCCGCCGCCTTGCCGCGCCGCCGCCCTGCAAGCGCCACCGCCCCGATCCGCCGGCCCGCCGCCGCCGCCAACCCCACCGAAGGCGCCGCCGACCCCACCGAACCTCGCCGAGGTAGCCGCCCGCCGCCGCCGGTTTTTGTTAGAAAATCGCTCGGTTTTTTCGAAACCCTTGGTCGTTTTTTATTAGATCGGTTTTTTCGTCGGTTTATTTATTTAGCGGACGTTCGTCCGTGCGTTCGTCCATACGTTTGTTTTAACGAACGTTGTTCGTCCATTAGTCACAGACAAAAAAGTTCATTCGTTAGCCTGTTCGTCAGTTTTTCTTTTTCCAGGGTTTTTCGCGATTATTTTCGATCGCGATTTCTGCCCTAATCTTCGATCTAGTATATCTTTACGCTCGTTTATCCGAATCAGGTGAAACAAGCGCCTAGATCTTCGTATCGAAGCCCTCTTTCTGTTTAACCAACTTGAACAAGATTTTGGTACTGCAAATTTTGACTTTAGTCCAGCTTAGTAATCGGATCTTGTTTCTTTCGCAGTTTGAGTTTCGTTGCTCCGTTTGATTCGATTCTTTTTGCAAACCGGAGTTCTTCAGTTGAAATTTCTGGTTAGATCTTCTTATTTGGCTTTTACCCGTGCACCTTTGTTTGATTGCTTATGTATGCTATTGTTTGTTTGCGATAGAATTCCCGGAGTGCGAAGCGTGCTACTACGAGTCTCTAGGATTTGGCGATCGTCAGCAAGGCAAGTAACACATTGATCATACCCCTTTATTACCCAGTTTTCATGCATTAGTTTCAACCCTCACACACTGCATGATTAGGATGTGATTAACTTCTGGGTCTGGGAAGTAGATGATGAGGTAGAACCTATTGCCCTTTTAATTATCAAACCCTTGGGAGTTACTTCTACGTTATGCTTATATTGCCATGCTATGCTCATAGACGTGGATTGGGTTTGAGAGTATCCATGACATATGTGAGTTTGTTAACTAATGGTTGAACTTAAGGTGGCAACTTTAATACACATCTGAGTGGATCGCTTGTGGGCACCTGGAGAATCCAGTGTTGTCCTAGGATATCTCGGAGTACCCGTGTGATCATCCTACGGTCCGCCACCCAGGCTCAAAGGGATCATAAGATTATTCATGCTAAAAACTTACGTGTGCAGCCACAAGCCGTTATGGGCTCTGGCATAGTTGAGTATGTTGCATGACCTCTTCCAGTGGTAGGCTAGCAGATGTAGGGGATGTAGGTTGGTACTGTCTACCCAGGGTTAGAGTTAATGCTTCTGAAAGACTGTGTCTTGGTCATCCGTTTCTCAAACACCATGCAGTGCGAGAAATCCCATGGAGGAGATCGAGTCTTGTGGGGAAAAGTGCGCAAACCTCTGCAGAGTGTATAAACTAATCATGGTTAGCCGTGTCCCCGGTTACGGACATCTTGAGTATCTGGTACTTAAATTATTGATTTGATCTCATCACTCTAAATTAATTTGTTGGGTTGTTAATGATTACTTTAATGGGGATTGAGTTGGAGGAACCTTCTCAATGATGTTTCAACCACCATGATAGTTAAATAAAATTTATGCCTTTGTTGTAGGGAAAAATTGGCTTTTCGCAAAAAACATATAACCTTAGAGCCTCCACCAGCCAAATATGCATGTAGTGATAGCATTTATCTGTTCATTGCTCTACTGTGTTATATTGCCAGCATATTCCATGTGCTGACCCATTCTCGGGCTGCAACGTATCATGTTGCAGACTTTTCAGACGAGGAGTAAGGTTCACTAGGCCGTTGTCATGCACTCAGCTATGCCGTTGGAGTTGATGGACTCACTTTATCTTCCAAGCCTTCCGTTGTTATTTCTTTTAGATGGCCTTAAGCCATATTTACTGTAATAAGTTCTCTTTTGAGACATTCGATGTAATAAGTGTGTGATTGCTACTCTATTATAAATCCATTTGAGTACTGTGTATCTCAGCATTACCGATCCAGGGATGACACTGAAGCACAGAGACTTGACCGTCTGAGGTCGGGTCGCTACAAGATGGTATCAGAGCACACGCTGAATGTAGGACACGACCACTAAGAAAAAGCCATAGGTCACTCTTCTCTACTCATTTCTGACTCCTCTCCACTTTCTGCTCTTTAGGATGGCGGACTCGAGGAACAAGTTTGCACAACCGGATGAAGACACGCCCTTTGGACGACACTTGAAGGAAGTCACTAGATACCTGAACATTGGAATACCAAGCTTCACCGGGACCTACACTGCTACTTTACCAGAAGAGGAGCGCTGGATGATTCGAGTTCAAGTTCCAGGAAGGACATTCACGCTAGTCACTGAGCCCATAGAGTTTTCCTTTGATGCCCCAACCTGGAGTCTAGGAAAGAGCCTGGCAGCTCACACCGCCATGGGACACATCGGCGAAGTTTACCACAAGGATCTCAAGGATACTATCTACCAGATATGTGGGCGCCAAGATGAGCAATGGGAGATAGTCAGCACCAGGAGAGACAGATAATTGCAGCATTCATCCAGGAGTTAAACCAGCACATTTGACGCCAGGAGAACCAGATGTGCGCAAGCATGATAGATTTGAAGAAGGCGATGACTAGGATCACCGAGCTAGAAGAGGAACTCAAGTCTACACGCGAAGGATACGAGGAGGAAATTGCAATACTGCTGGAGAAGACTGACGACCTGATAAAGAAGAACAGAGTTTTATGGGAGACCCCAGGAGGAGAAGAAGACGAACCCAAGGAGATGCGTTCTGAGGATTACATCATCATCGACGACGCTGACTCCGACCCTGATGGTAGTGATGATGATTATGAAGACGAAGCTGGAGCAGACATCATGGAGTCTGCCACCGATCAAAATTTGTAGATGACCACCATATGATTAGTAGTATTCCCCCTGTATATAGTAGTAGTCTGAGCACTTCTGTAACGATAGTTCTAGACCATTTGTATGCCCTTGCTTGATTGATTGAGTGATATGACATGATTGTGTTTGTCTCATGTGCATATGGGTAGTGCTTTCTCACTAGACCTCATTTCTATTCTAACCTCTCCCCTCTAAACCCATCAGATGCCTCCGAGACGTGACACCGGATTTGTTTTCCCACCGGAGATCACCCAGTTGATCCAGCAGCAGAATGCCTTGATGCAGATATTAGTCCAGAACCAAGGCAACAACAATAACAACAACAACAACCCGCCACCACCACCACCAGTTGATAACTTAGCCCGTTTTCTGAGGTTGCAGCCGCCGATGTTTTCCAGTAGCACCGAGCTCATATTTGCGGATGACTAGCTACGTAAGATTGGAAGGGAGTTGACCACCGTAGGTTGCACAGATGCTGAGAAGGTGCGTTTTGCCGCACACCAATTGGATGGACCAGCAGTTTCGTGGTGGGAGAATTACACAGCCACTTTCCCTATAGCCAATATCACTTGGGATCAGTTTCAGCAAGCTTTCTGTCAGGTGGTTGGTGCGACATATGCCAAGGGATGGCTTATCATTGTGGGAGCCAATAAAACGTCGCCGGTGCCCGGAAACGGGATGAGGCGAAGACATGCACGCCGGCGAATCTTACCCAGGTTCGGGGCTCTCCGAGGAGATAACACCCCTAGTCCTGCTATGCGGGGTCTCCGCATGATCACTAGATCGATAAAGGGTAGCTATAATCGCTCCTAGAGCTGTTGAGATCAAGGGAGAAGAAGAACAAGGCTAGCTCTTGCTTCTCTCTATCTATGGTGTGTGAGCTATGCGTGGGTGTTAACCTAGAAGCCAACCCTTTGCATGGGTGCTCCGGGGGGTTTATATAGGCCTACCCCCCGGGGGTACAATGGTAATCCGGCTGGGAACTGGTCCCAGCCGTTAGTGTCTACGCTCACCGGCTTCTCCACCGGCTGCTGGGTCCCGCCGGCTGGTGGGTCCCGCCGGCTACCGGCTACTTGGTCGACAGGCCGGCCCCACCGCCTAGGGTCTTGTCGGCGGCTGCTTACTGTAGCCGCGCCTCTGATGATGAGGGCTTTGTCGAGGTAAGCGTGGCTACAGTGATCCGCCTCGGGGGCTATCACTGTAGCCTCACCTCGTCTTGTCTCCTTAATGGGGCTCCTGCTTCGAGGAAGGGAGTAGCCGGCTTCTGGAGGCCGGCTATACTCTTGGCCGACTAGGAAAAGCCGGGCCCCCTTCGCGCCTCTCTCTGGCTGAAGGGGCCCGCAGTCCTCGGGCCGTACAGGAGTGGGTCGTGGATGACGTCGAGGCTAGCGTGGCTACAGTGCCGAGCCACACGGGAGACGTTCCTGCCGTACGGCCTCCTGTAGCCATGCCCGCCTCAGGCTTCGGGGGTCGTGGGCCGCACTGTGGCCACACCCCGTCACGTCGCTGTTATGTAGGAGTGGTTGTGATCTTGGCCGGCTCCTAGGAGTCAGCGTCCTACTTGGCCGGCTTCTTGGAGTCGGTGAGGCTGGGTCGCCTTCCGGGAGTCGGCTTTAGTGGTAGCCGACCGGGGAAGGCGGCCCAAATGCTTGGAGTGCTTGAAGGCCCAAAGGCCTGATAAATTTTCCGAAGAGCCAGGGGTAGTCGGTTAGGCTACCTGTGGCCATTTACTCCGACAGTAGTCCCCGAAGCTGGTTGGGCTTCGAGGTGGAGTGGGGTTCAAGAAGCTCGATCAGCTTCCTATCGTGACAAGCCGGCAGCTGGGAGCTGGCCTTGGTCAGGCGCGCCGCCTTAGTCGAATTCTTCTGAAGTCGGGGGGCGGGAACCCGCAGGCACGTGCACCGGGCCGCGGGCCGGCCTCGGGCCGTTGGTGTGCCACGTGGCCGGAAAGCCTGCCAGCCCACGCGCGTGACGGGACGTCGCCGCAGGGAGGGGGCCCGCCACGTCCGCGCCCCGGCCCAGGCGCGGATCCTTTGTATCCCGAAACCGCCCGCACGTTCCGTGCGGCAGTTTCGGCTCGCACTTATGCGTAATAAACGCGAGACGTGGGGGGAGTGGGCGCAGTTAATCCCACGTCTCCCCCCCACGTCCGGCCTCTTCGGCCGCGTGAGGCTATAAGTAGGGGGAGGTGGAGGGCTCGCACGCTCCTCCTACTTCCACCGTCTTCTTGCCTTGCTTGTTCTTGCGACAGCGCCTCGCCGCCGCGCTCTTCCTCCGCACGCTCCTCCGCCGCCATGCTAGCTTCCGCTATGCCTCCCCACGTAGAGCAGCTTGGCGGGGATTGGGACGGCTCCATCGTCCATAACGACCACATCGACTTCCTCCGCGACACCCGGCGTCTGCCCAGCGCGGACAAAGTGGAGGTCCGCCTCGCGCCGGAGAAGGAAATCAGGCCGGCGCCGCGGGAGGGCGAGCGGGTGGTCTTCCGCTCGCACTTCCTGCGCGGCTTCGGCCTGCCAGTGAGCGCCTTCTTCCGCTCCTGGCTGGAATTCTATCAGCTCCAGCCGCACCACCTCACCCCCAATGTGGTGGTGCTACTGTCGGCCTTCGTCACCCTGTGCGAGGGCTATCTCGGCGTCCTCCCCACCCTTGAGCTCTGGGGGGAGTTCTTCCAGTCGAAGCTGGGTACGCGCAGTAAAGGCGTGCCGGCTCATACTGGCGCCTTCATCGCGTCGCGGAGATCGGGCGCCGACAACCCCTTCCCCGTCATCACGCTGATCCAATCGGTGAATAAGTGGCAGAAGTCGTACTTCTACGTGCGGAACATCGCTCCACGGGGCGACTACATCAACCTGCCGGCTTACGTAGCCGGCCCACCGGCGGGGAGGCTGCCCCAGTGGTCCTTCCGAGCGGTGACGCTGTCGCAGGGAGGAAACGCCGCCATCGCCCGCCTGCGGGTGATGGTCCAGTCGGAGGGCCTGACGGGGCCCGACCTCCTGGCCGCGTTCGTCACGCGCCGGGTCCTTCCGCTCCAGAGCCGGCCTCATCTGATCTGTCAGATGAGCGGCCAGCTTGATCCGAGCCGAATGTGCACCAAGGAGATGCCGCAGCCCGACGCCGCCGACATGGTGAATTACCTCGCCAACTGCCAACTTTCCGAAGACTGGCAATTCGGCAAGGAGCCATATAGCCATGCCAATCCTCCGCCTACGGTACGCTCCCCTCGTCTCTTTTTTTCTCTCTCTCTCAGCTTTGTCGCCGAGTTCCTCTGGGCCGACTCTAACTCAGTCGGCTTGCTCTTTTGACAGAGTCCTCTGCTTCGGCCGGGCGGCGGGATAGACGTGGAGCGCCGCTTCGTCCCCGACCGGACCGAACACGAACAGGAGGACCCCGACCTGGGGGCGGTCCATATGGAGGATGCCGTCGAGCCGGCCGGTGGCCAAGCCGGCGGCGAAGCAGGCGGCTCCGGGTTCACCGCTACTTTCGACGACTGGCCGGACAAGGACGAAGCCGAAGCCATCCCGCACCGCCAGCCGGCATCCGGACGCGGCGCGGGCTCCTCCGGCGCGCAGCCTGCTCGGGGTAGAGGCCAGAAACGTCGCGCCGCCCAGGGCATGTTCGGCAGCCAGACGAAGAAGCCCAGGGGTGGGGCGGCAGCCACCAGGCGGGAAGAGGCGGCCGCGAAGGCGGCTCGCTTCCACAAAGTGGTGAAGCAGCCGCAGACTGTGTCGGCGTAAGTTCTCTCTTTCTATGTACTCTCCTTCTTTCTTTTGTTGGGTGGTTCTTGAACCTTCGTCTCCTTTTTCAACGGTCAGAGCTCCGCTGTCACTTGAGCGGGCGGCTGCCGGCTCCGTCGTCGAGACGCCAGGGGGCTCTGGGAGCACCACCCGCTGCGTAGATCCCCGCGCCGCCCTCCTGGAGGCGACAGAAAGGAACGCGCGGGAGGTGCGGGAGGAGCAGGAAGCGCGGGAGGCGGAGGCACGGAGGGCAGCCGCCGCCCAGGCAGCTCGGGAGGAGGAGGCGGCGAAGGCGCTCGCCGAGGCCGCAGCCAAGGCCCAGGTAGAGGCCGAGGCCGAGGCGGCGGCAGGGGACGCTTTGATGGTCACCCCCCTGCGCACCATGGCGCCAGGGGACGTGGATCCCTCGCCAGGGAGAGCCAGTTGTTCCCAGCCGGGGCTGGGAGGAAGCGGCGACGACGTCATCATCTTGGGGGAGGCGCCGGGGTCGACTCCTCCGACTAGGGCGGCCCAAGGCGGCCAGCCTGAGCCTGCGCCCGCACAGTCGGCGGAGGGCGAGCCGGCCGCGGGAGCTGAGGTGGCGGTCCGGGTTCCGCCAAGTCGGCGTGCAGGGAAGGCCGCGTCGGAGCCGCAGAAGGCTGCGTCGGAGCCACAGCCGGACGTGGGCTCCAGCTCGTCGGCCCGAGACGCGGAGGCGGCCAGCGCTACCTCGGGGTGGACGCCGGGCAGAGGAACAGCCGTGGTGAACATCGCTGCACAAGACGTCCGGACCCGGCTCCAAAGCCAAGCCGCGGCGCTGAGGCAGTTCACCGACGAATTCCTCGCAACGCGGGCAGCCATCCGGGTTAGGATTCCTATCTTGTTCTTTCTTGATCTTGATTTCTCTTCTTGATCTTGATTTCTCTCATGGGGGCGCGTCAGCGCACCCACTGGGTGTAGTCCCCGAGTTCCGAGTCGGCTGCTGAGCAGGCGGCTTGGAACTTCTTGGGGATTTTGTCTTTGCTGCTTTTGTTCTCACTTCGGTCTTCTGTCCGTCTTGCAGGACTACCACAACCTCCGAGCGACCGCCTTCAACTCCCAGGCTCGGGAGCTGACCCAGAAGACCGCCGATCTTACTGAGAGCCGAGGTATGTGACTTGATCTTTATCTCATGTGGGGGCGCGTCAGCGCACCCACTGGGTGTAGTCCCCGAGATTCGGGCCGACTGCTGAGCAGTCGGCTCGGATCTTCCTTGATGATTTCTCATTGTTCTTCTTCTTCTTCTATCTCTACAGCGGCCAACGCCGGTCTGAGGGCACAGCTGGGGGAGTCCCAGACTGCTCTTCGTGCCAAGGACGCGGAGCTCGCCGCCTTGGTGCAGGAGCGCGACCGCCTGGTCAAGAAGCTGGCCAACTAGGAGGAAGGCCACAAGACGGCGCTGAAGGCTGCGCAGGATCGCGAAGCTACCCTCCAGGCCGAGTTCGAGACGGAGGCGGCCGGCTGGGCAGAGGCCAGGCAGACTGTGGTCTCCGGCTATGGCCAGATTAAGGATCTAGTTGACGGTAAGTCGTCTACCCCTTCGTCCTTTCTTGCCATCTGCCACTTTGGCTTGTTTTTCTGATTTCGGTGTTTTTCTTTTCTTTTCTCCTTCGCGCAGAGTACTTCCCTGGCTACTCAACTGCCGCCAACCAGGCCATCGAAGCCCGTCGCCAGGCGAAGAGGCAAGCCGGCTTCGAGATCTCGCCAACCGCCGGCCGCTCGCTGGAAGAACAGCTCCTGGCGATCCAGGCTCGCATCCAGCCGGCTCACAGGCTGCTCCGCCGGCTTCAGCGCGCGGGATCGCAGGTCTTGGCCGCCCTCTGGCCCGGCCAAGTGGTCCCTCGCACCCCCAGTCGGACCGCCGACTGGCTGGAGGTGGCAGTCGGCCGCTTCGAGGCTTGGAAGGCGTCAGCAGCTCGCTCCGGCGCCAGGCGGGCGCTGGAGTTCGTCAAGGCCTGGTATCCCGGCCTGAACCTGGACCAGCTGGCTACCTAGCGGCAGCAAGCCGACACGGAGCTGGAGCCGGCACGGTCGGCCATCATTCGGCGGGCTTCAGCGATCGCCGACTACACAGACACCAACGTCTTCGCCCCCGAGGTGGACGACAATGGAGTCGCCCAGCCGGAAGATTGGTTCGGGCTGGACCCAGCGTACGGCGAGGACTCAACGGAGGAGATCGACTCCAGCGACGAGGGCGAAGAGGAGGAGGAGGAGGGTGAAGACGCCGAGCCGGCTGGCGGAGTAGCCGGCCAGCCCGACCGCGCCTCCAGCACTACGTCGCGTGCGAGTGCGTCTCCTACCGCGGGAGGTGGTCAAGCCGGGACCAGCTAGGCGGCCACTCCTTCAGCCGGCGAGGCCGCCTTCACCGACCAGCTCGGCCTTCCTGTCGCGCCTTAGTCTTCTTTCTTTTGTTTTCCTGTCTTGTTACTTTTGAACAATGTTTGGTTAAGTCTGCACAATTCCACCCACTGGGTGTATTCAAGCTCAAGTCTGTTGCCAGCCTGTGGGCGGCTTTATGTATATAAGTTATGCAATCGGTCTTTCCTTGTACTTTCGCTTTTTGTCCTTCTGCTTTTTTCCTTTGCTGCCCTCCCTTGGTTGCCGCCTCCCTAGTCAAACAGTTGCTCTGCAATCTGTAGCCGGGGAGTGACTGGCCGATTGGGGAGGGGGAAGTACTTTTAGCTTTGCCGGACTTAAGCTAAGTTTTTTAGGAAGCCGGCCAGCCGGCTGTTTTGACAGCCGGCAGGCATGTTTGGAGGCCGTCTCTTTGCTATATAGGTTAGTTGTTCCTTAGCCGTTTTTCGTGCGGGCGTCCTTTCTGTCTTCTCTCTTGCTAGTCGGACAGTCAGTTCTTTGAGCTGCGACTTTCAACAAGAGAGGACTTGGGAGCCGGCGCACTACTTTGCTGACTTCGGGAAGAACTTTGAATATAGCTCAAGGCGGCCAGTCCCCGGGCCGACTAGTCGGACCCGGTGCCGGACAAGAATGCGAAATGTAATAATACATTCATGGATATGACACTCGTCATTCATAGATAAATAAAAAGGCAGTCCCCGAGTACTGTTCGGGGGGCCTGTTGGTTTGTACTTAATACAAAAAAGGGGTAGCGTGATACATACTGCTTTTCAGCTATAAAATCGTCTTAGGAGGTTTGCATTCCATGGTCGCTCCGACTCCTTGCCGGAGTCGTCTCTTTTGCGTGCTCTTGGCTTTTGCGCGTCGATCAAGTAGTAGGAGTCGTTGCCGAGTGCCTTGCTGACGACGAAAGGGCCTTCCCAAGGGGCCGAGAGCTTGTGCTAGCCGGCTGTTCGCTGGATCAGCCGGAGCACAAGGTCGCCCTCTTGGAAGGATCTTGGCTTAACCTTGCGGTTGTAGTAGCGGCGCAGGCCTTGTTGGTAGATGGCGGACCGGCTGAGGGCTAATAGCCGGCCTTCTTCCAGTAGGTCGACGCCGTCTTCTCTTGCTTCTTTGGCTTCCTCCTCCGTGTACATGGTGATCCGAGGCGAGTCGAACTCGATGTCTGTTGGGATGACAGCCTCGGCACCGTACACAAGGAAGAATGGAGTGAAGCCGGTTGACTTGTTGGGTGTAGTGCGCAGACTCCAGAGGACAGCCGGCAGCTCTTCGAGCCAGCAGCCGGCCGATCGCTCAAGTGGTACAACCAGTCGGGGCTTGATGCCGGAGAGGATAAGTCCATTTGCTCGCTCGACCTGGCCGTTTGACTGCGGGTGGGCAACGGACGCTAAGTCCAGTCGGATGCCCTGCATCGCGCAGAAATGTGCCAGTGCGCCTTTGGCGAAGTTCGTGCCGTTGTCAGTGATGATGCTGTGCGGCACGCCGTACCGAGTAGTGATGTCGGTGATGAATGTCACGGCAGTCGGCCCGTTCAGCTTCTTGATGGGCTTGGCTTCGATCCACTTTGTGAACTTGTCCACCGCAACGAGTAGATGTGTCATGCCACCGCGGGCTGTCTTGAAAGGGCCCACCATGTCCAGTCCCCAAACGGCAAAAGTCCAGGTGAGGGGAATGGTCTTGAGGGCAGAAGCCGGCAGGTGTTGTTTGGAACTGAAGACTTGACATCCTCTGCAGCTCTTGACTATTTCTTTAGCATCCTCCAAGGCTGTCGGCCAGAAGAAACCATGGCGGAAAGCCTTGGCCACGAGGGACCTTGAGGCGGCGTGATGGCCGCATTCGCCTTGGTGGATGTCTTTGAGGATTGCCACTCCTTTTTCTGGCTCGACGCAACGCTGGAAGACTCCAGTGACGCTGCGCTTCACGAGCTCCCTGTTGATTATTGTGTATGCTGCGGCTCGTCGTTGCACTAGTCTTGCTGCGATCTCATCAGCCGGCAGCTCTCTGCTGACTAGGAACTTGAGGATGGGCTGGGCCCATGAGGGAGCTGTGACTTCTTCTGCTGTTAATGTGGCTACCATGACTCGGGTGGGTGGGTTGGGTGTTGCATTGGAGTCGACCACCGCTTCTTGTGTCGTTGCAGTCCCCGGGCCGACTGCTGCAGTCCCCGGGCCGGGTTCTGAAGTCCCTGGGCCGGGTGCGACTACGTCAGTCCCCGGGGCAGTCGTCGAAGTCCCCGTGCCGCCTGCGGGATTTCTTGAGTCGGATCCGGCTGTTTCTGGCGCAGGCGGTACGAAGATGGAATCCGACTCTGGAGACGGCTTGATGGACGGCTTGAGGAGGCGCTGGAGGGAGACGCCAGTCGGTATGGCTTGTCGGGTGGAGCCGATCCGTGCTAGGGCATCTGCTTGGTCGTTGTCGGCCCTTGGCACGTGAAGGAACTCACACCCTTCGAAGTATCCGCTCATCTGCTGGACGAGGAAACGGTAGCTCGCCATGTTCGCGTCCTTGGCATCCCAGTCGCCAGATGATTGCTGGACCACCAAGTCTGAGTCGTCGTAGCACAGGATCCGGCGTATGCCGAGTTCCTTGGCTAGCCGGAGCCCATGTACGAGCGCCTCGTACTCGGCCACGTTGTTGGAGGCGGCGAAGTGGATCTGCAGCGTGTACTTGAGCTTGTCGCCTTTGGGAGAGGTGAGGATGATGCCGGCTCCCAAGCCGGTGCGCATCTTGGACCCGTCAAAGTGCATCCGCCAATGGGTAGAGTCGGGAGCCGGCGGTAAGTACTGGGTCTCGGCCCAGTCGACGAGGAAGTCGGCCAATGCTTGCGACTTGATGGCGGTGCGGGGTTGATAGAAAATCGTGTAAGGCTCCAAGGCAATGGCCCATTTGGCCACCCGGCCGGATGCATCCCGGCTGCCTATGATCTCGGCGAGCGGGGCAATGCACACGACCGTGATGGGGTGCTCTTGGAAGTAGGGCTTTAATTTCTTGGCAGCGAAGTACACCCCATAGCACATCTTCTGGTAGTGCGGGTAGTTTTGCTTTGAGCTGGACAGTACTTCGCTGAGATAGTAGACCGGCCTCTGGACCAGCTGGGCTCGGCCTTCCTCCGGGCGCTGGACCACAACAACAGTGTTGACGACTCGGCTTGTCACGGCGATGTAGAGGAGCATGGGCTCCTTCTCAGTCGGCGCAGCCAGGACAGGCGGAGTGGTCAACATTTTCTTCAACTCATGGAAGGCTTGGTCGGCTTGATCATTCCACTCAAAGTGAGTGGACTTCTTCATGAGTCGGTACAGAGGAAGAGTCTTCTCTCCTAGTCGGCTGATAAAACGGTTCAGGGAGGCTAAGCAGCCAGTGAACTTCTGCACGTCTCGCAGCTTGGTGGGAATCTCCATCCTCTCGATGGCCTTGATCTTGACAGGGTTGCACTCAATGCCGCGTTCGGAGACCAGGAAGCCTAGCAGCTGGCCGGCAAAATCCGTTTAAAAAAAAGTCAAACCGACTCCGGGCCGTAACCGGCCAGGACTCCCCAGGCCGGCCCTCTTATAAGCCGCGACCCCACAGCCCACCCCGCCGCCGCAGCCCACCCGCGCCTCCCGAACCCTAGCGCCGCCGCCTTGCCGCGCCGCCGCCCCGATCCGCCGCCCCGCCGCCGCCGCCAACCCCGCCGGACCTCGCCGAGGTAGCCACCCGCTGCCGCCGGTTTTCGTTAGAAAGCCGCTCGGTTTTTTTCGAAACCCTAGGTCGTTTTTTTTATTAGATCGGTTTTTTTGTCGGTTTATTTATTTAGCGGACGTTCGTCCGTACGTTCGTTTTAACGAACGTTGTTCGTCCGTTAGTCACAGACAGCGAATGTTCGTTCGTTAGCCTGTTCGTCAGTTTTTCTTTTTTCAGGGTTTTTCGTGATTATTTTCGATCGCGATTTCTGCCCTAATCTTTGATCTAGTATATCTTTACGCTGTTTATCCGAATCAGGTGAAACAAGCGCCTAGATCTTCGTCTCGAAGCCCTCTTTATGTTTAACCAACTTGAACAAGATTTTGGTACTGTAAAATTTTACTTTAGTCCAGATTAGTAATCAGATCTTGTTTCTTTCGCAGTTTGAGTTTCGTTGCTCCGTTTGATTCGATTCTTTTTGCAAACTGGAGTTCTTCAGTTGAAATTTCTGGTTAGATCTTCCTAGTTGGGTTTTACCCGTGCACCTTTGTTTGATTGCTTATGTATGCTATTGTTTGTTTGCGATAGAATTCCCGGAGTGCGAAGCGTGCTACTACGAGTCTCTAGGATTTGCAGATCATCAGCAAGGCAAGTAACACATTGATCATACCCCTTTATTACCCGGTTTTTATGCATTAGTTTCAACCCTCACACACTGCATGATTAGGATGTGATTAACTTGTGGGTCTGGGAAGTAGATGATGAGGTAGAACCTATTGCCCTTTTAATTATCAAACCCTTGGGAGTTACTTCTACGTTATGCTTATATTGCCATGCTATGCTCGTAGACGTGGATTGGGTTTGAGAGTATCCATGACAGATGTGAGTTTGTTAATTAATGGTTCAACTTAAGGTGGCAACTTTAATACACATCTGGGTGGATTGCTTGTGGGCACCTGGAGAATCCAGTGTTGTCCTAGGATATCCCGGAGTACCCGTGTGATCATCCTACGGTCCGCCACCAAGGCTCAAAGGGATCATAAGATTATTCATGCTAGAAACTTACGTGTGCAGCCACAAGCCATTATGGGCTATGGCATAGTTGAGTATGTTGCATGACCTATTCCAGTGGTAGGCTAGCAGATCTAGGGGATGTAGGTTGGTACTGTCTACCCGGGGTTAGAGTTAATGCTTCTGAAAGACTGTGTCTCGGTCATTCATTTCTCAAACACCATGCAGTGCGAGAAATCCCATGGAGGAGATCGAGTCTTGTGGGGAAAAGTGCGCAAACCTCTGCAGAGTGTAGAAACTAATCATGGTTAGCCGTGTCCCCAGTTATGGACATCTTGAGTATCTCGTACTTGAATTATTGATTTGATCTCATCACTCTAAATTAATTTATTGGGTTGTTAATGATTACTTTAATGGGGATTGAGTTGGAGGAACCTTCTCAATGATGTTTCAACCACCATGATAGTTAAATAAAATTTATGCCTTTGTTGTAGGGAAAAATTGGCTTTTCGGAAAAACATATAACCTCAGAGCCTCCACCAGCCAAATATGCATGTAGTGATAGCATTTATCTGTTCATTGCTCTACTGTGTTATATTGCCAGCATATTCCATGTGCTGACCCATTCTCGGGCTGCAACGTATCATGTTGCAGACTTTTCAGAAAAGGAGTAAGGTTCGCTAGGCCGTTTTCATGCACTCAGCTATGCCGTTGGAGTTGATGGGCTCACTTTATCTTCCAAGCCTTCTGCTGTTATTTCTTTTAGATGGCCTTAAGCCATATTTACTGTAATAAGTTCTCTTTTGAGACATTCGATGTAATAAGTGTGTGATTGCTACTCTGTTATAAATCCATTCGAGTACTGTGTGTGTCAGCATTACCGATCCAGGGATGACACTGAAGCATAGAGACTTGACCGTCTGAGGTCGGGTCGCTACAAATTTGTTCTATGACAGGTGGGTTCCCCCGTGTGTAGTTTGTAGCACTTTATTTCTGGGTCGAAATTTGTTCCATTATGGGTGGACTCCCGATATGTAGTTTGTAGCTTATTTGTAATAATTAAAGAGAACGCCATAGTTTTTTGCAAAAATACCATGGTGCAACGTGGAAGGTGAGAAAGGACGTGCGAGAGAGCGGTGACCGAGCCAAAGGGAAATCAATTGGGGGAGGGGCGGGGGTTGTAACGGTGTTTGGTGTAGTTGTGGGCCGAATGCTACAAAAATATAATCGAAACCCACCGGAATAAATGCCTTCACAAATTAATCCAAGGTTGGAGTCCCCCTCGCAATGTAAATAGCTCCGGCTCTGCGAGGGATGGAGAGGTAGCTTCAATGTGTGCAAGAGACGACGTGAGAAAGCGAGGTCAATTGAGACATAGATAGATAGAGAGACAAAGTGAGTGTGGCATGGCATTCGTTGAAAATATATATATGCTCTGGAGAGATATTGTCCGATTGAGCTTTTGGGAAGGGTGAGGGTTGTAAAATAGAGCTTGAGAGATTGACCTAAATAGACGATGTGCTAGGGTATACAGAGTGTGGATCCCGTCATAGACAGGTAGATATATCGTTTGTGCGTGAGAGGAAGCAAGATCAATCGACACATAGATAAAGAGAGAGAGAGGGAGATTGAGCGAGTGTGGGTCATGCGGTCAAAAGAGTGAGACAGGTTGGAGAGAGTGACCTAGATAGACAATGTGCATGAGGGAGTATATAATATGTCGAATTGGGCCCAAACATGGAGATATATCGTTTGTGTGTGAGAAAGAGCGAGGTCAATCGAGACATACATAAAGAGAGAGAGAGAGAGAAAGAGAGAGAGAGAGAGAGAGAGAGAGAGAGAGAGAGAGAGAGAGAGATAGAGATAGAGAGATTGAGCAAGCGTGGGCTGGCATGAGGTCGAAAGAGTGGGACGGCTTGGAGAGACTGACCTAGATAGACAATCTGCATGAGAGGGTATAGAGTGTGTCGATCGAGGCCCGAATAGGGAGATATATCATTTGTGTGAGAGAGAAAGCAAGGTTAATCAAGACTTAGAGAGAGAGAGAGAGATTGAGCGAGCGTGGGCCGTTGTGCAGACGAAAGAGTGAGACAGTCTCGAGTGAGTGACCTAGATAGACAATGTGAGTGCGTGCATGTGAGAAGGGGAGTCTAGATAGGCAATGCATGTATCTAGCGAGAGAGAGAGAGAGAGAGAGAGAGAGAGCTCGGCATGGAGTGCAATGGCAGGTGTGTGAGAGAGATACATTTGTTGACATAGTGGAAAAGGGGGTTGTGTATTTGAGAGAGTTAGAGATCGAAACATGGAGAGAAGAATGAGCATTTTCCGGAAACCAATAGCTTTGTAAGGTGGTTAGGAGAGGAAGATTGACTGGTAGAGGAAGTATGTAGTGTGTGTGCCGAGTGGGGGGGCCTAGAAACAACATTTGAATGTAGATAGTACTGGACTTAATATTGATGTTTCAATTTAGTGTACATTGTAAGATTTGAATTGAGGACCATGCATATGACTTCTGTAATTATTTTGAATTCGTGCCATACTAAGTTTGGAAAAGTTGATGCACTAATATTGACTCGATTGTTGTGGTATTTTGTATGTGTGTGGTAATATGCTTGAATCCATCCAAAGTTTTCTCACTACCATAGTGTTCATCTTATACAGACGAATTTGTAGTAAAAAAAGTAGTGTGGATACCGTGAAATGCAAAATCCACGTTAGAATTGGAGATTGCTATATGACACTCTAATTCAAAGAACTCATCATTAACTAATTTATAGTATCTCATTTTGAATGACTAATTATTTGCAAGGAAAACACGGGCACGGTAATACACATATATTCATTTGCCAATGAAAGAAGATTCGTTTGCATTCTCAAACGTAGGCGCACCAGGCAGACCAGGGTCATGTCGTGGTGGTCGCATGTGTCGTATGGACGCTAGCACCCACCCCCTCCCCCCCTCCCAAAAGACGAACGACGACAAAAAAATTGTGCTTCCACTTTTAGGATTGAAATATCTGGCGGCCCTAATTCCAGCCCTGCAAAATCTCCCTTCTCCCCATCCCCTTCCGCGCCCAGAATGCTCAAATCCCTAATTCGCCGCCAACCCAAGCAAAATTCGAATCGCCCCTCATCCCGTCTCTTTTCCCACCTCTGTATCGGATGACAATGACGAAGACAACGGTCGCGCTTCACCGCCTCATCGGAGCTACCTCATCTACGCCCTAGTCCACCGCACCGGGTTGTCCACCAACAACGTCGGCCGCCGCAGCCGACAAGCCTCATAGACACTGACTTCCACTACATCAGGTGTGCTTCACCGATGTTGTCTCTGACCTCACCGGGGCTACTTCACCGAGCACATCGTTGCATCTCCACCCTCCAAGCCCGTTGGTGCTTCACCAACAACCTTGTCCACCGCATCATAGTGCTCCGCTGCCGCTCAAGATCTGCAACTGTACGCGGCTAGCCAACGCCAATGCATCACCCTCAACGGCTCTGAAGTGACCCACACTCTAGGCGAGCATGCCCAAACACTGGCCCGAACTAGGTATCCACATATTACTCCCATGTGCACTGTTCCGACGATGTTTGGATTTCCTTTTACTGCTCTTAGCTTACATGCCTATGCAACTTTGACTTTAACTCTTATTTCTTCTGGAGATATCATCTAAAACAAGTAAAACCATTTTTGGTGAAGCATCACGGCACTACGGGGTCTGGTACACATCCTGCACGCCGGTATAACCTTGTAAGTACTTGTCCTCCGGTACTACGGCAAGGTCGATTCCTCTCATTTGATCAACCATTCGACGTGCCAAAAGTGCAGAGGGGTGGAAGGAGCACAGGGCTTGCACATCCAAGCAAGCGGTAACATGGACTTGTACATGGAACATCCCAAGCTCAAGCAAAGCTGCAGTGAGCCTGTACAACGAGCTAGTGTAAGTCCATGCATTTCATTTAATTCATATTGGCTTGTGTGTATGATTTGTCTGCAGTGGAGGATCCATGAATTCAAGTTACCAGGGGCGAAAATTTAACTTCAAAAATACGAAGGCACTTGCACTCCAGAAATCAACATAACTTGAGAAATGTCAAGCTACATGCACTTTGAAAACCAGCTAATGATCCAAAGTAGTTCCAGATTATAAACAACTAGATGATTTAAGCACCAAAAAATACAAAATACAACATGCTGGACAAGGACTACTAACATGGACTGTACCTACTTCAATTATTCGTTCTCTGAAAATATCCATGTCTAATTGCACCTATAACCAGTGTGCAAACTGCATATCAATCTATCTATCTTGCACAAGTATGCAATAGTTTGAAACAACAGATTAGAAAAGTATTTATGCTAGGTTGTCATGATACGGGAACATTGTGGTAGATGGCCTCAACATTTCCTCAAGCCATGAAAATGTACTATAATTTGCTTGTCATCAATTACTGCAAATCTCTCTCTCTCTCTCAACATAGCAGATCATCATTAGACACTAAATCCTTCAATGGGAGCTTGCAAAATGCTTGCAATAGATCCCTCATAAGACAATATATGTTCATCACCAAGAGCATGTAAAATGTTTACATCAAATCCTTCATTAGAAGTGTGTTCATTAGACACTTTGGATCAAGAACAACATGAGCTTTTATGTTTGCAACCGGAAACTTGATTAGACACATCAGGTTCAGCCAGCTCAGTATTGATTGGGGGAGTAATAAAATAAGCAGAAATTGGTTTCAATTTCTTGTAGATTCCCTAACATACATGCAGTTTTACAACACCATCAGGTTTAACTATTGGCCAGAAATTGAACAGTTGAATTAGATATAATCAGGGATGTGATGTGCCTGCTCATTGTGCATGCTGCTCTTGCAAGCTGCGACTGTCCATTTGTGCAAGTTCGATGCCATGCCTGTGCTGCCACCGCTGCCTCCCATGCATGCTACACCCAGGGTTGGATCTTCATCTTCTTGTCCTTCCATTCGCTTGAAGCCCAGCGACTGCGTCCAACGAGGGCGCGAGGAAGAGCTTTGTCAGTCTGTCCAGCGGCGGCTAGGTTAGGAGCAAACTAGAATGGAGGCTGGAGCGAACGAACTGGGGATTTTTCTTGCTGTTGATCGATATGGGAGGCGCTCATTTGGGCCACGAGCCTGCTATTGGGCATGCCTTGCACTTATGTTATTGGACCATCCAAATTAAAATGTTTTTCTTCATTTTTTACATTTCCTATTCGTGCGCTGGGCCGAACAAAACTAGCCTGGGCCAACTTGGATGACTCAAACTAGGTGCAGACTTTCCAGCCACCCGAGGCGGCCGCCCATACCAGCCCCTACGGTGGCGCCTCCGCTGGGGTAGTGAAAAATATTCCAGTGGCGCTTTTGATTTACCCACAGAATGGTTGAATTGCTTGTTTCTATGAACTGAGTTCGCCAATAATGAGAAGGATCTCAGTCTTTTCATCCTATTGTAGATTGCTTAGATCTCAATATGCCAAATGTAATCGCATGAAATATACAGTACAAGCCAATGTGATGTGTGTTGCTACAACTAGTCTCACAACACGTCCTTATATAACATATCAAGGACGCACCATCTTATCAGATTAACCATTCAACTTACCAATGCAGTGTGGGAAGAAAGAAGTATTAGGACTGTGTATCTAAGCAATTGATGTCATGGACTCCTTCGTAGGACCTTGTAAGCGAAAAAGAAGCTACAGTGTGCCTTTACAAAGAGCTAGCGTAAGTTCAGTTACCTGCTTCTCGGAATTTTAGTTAGCCACTGATTGCAAAATTGATCAATTACCTTGCTTGGCTTTATTTAGTTTGCTGTTGATTACATAATGACATAGCCTGTTAATCCTATATAGATTGCACCTATCTATGTGTTTGATACTTACTGTTTATAAAATTACCTGTTTGGTTGAACATAAATAGCTACTTAAACATGTAGATAGTTGTTCATATTTACTTCTAGGGTGCAGCCAAATTCATGTGTAATTTACCTTCTGACACCTTGTTTGTTTAAATGGTTTGTTGTTATGACTTGTGGCACTAGTAATGTTTGCACGTTCATCGACAGACAACTATCATGTTTATATGAGGGACAACGTATTTTTAACTTATATATATGTGTCATAATCATTTTGCTTACATCAAAGAAATTTACAGATGTCTGTGTTGCTAGTAAACGGTACCGACTTGTTAGTTTAATATGTTGCCAAGAACTTGTTAGTTTTACTAGTTCATGTGTAATTAAATACGTTGCCAAAACTAGTTAGTTTTATTAGTTTGATGTTAGTATCTTATGGCTCTTGCAACATTATTTATGATTGCTAACATTCAAGTTTGTAGGATCCAACTGAAACTCTGATGGCACAATAGGTATGTTTTCAAAAACTTCATTGTTTACCTAGTTTGCTGTTGTAACTTGTTGCTATAATCAGGTTACCCACTTCAACTTTTCAGGATCCAATTGGAAGTCCAATTGCACAGCAGGTACATTTACAAAATTTATTTGTGTAATAGGTTTGCTGCTGTAACTTATTGCTCTAATCAAGTTAGTGACTAATCAACTTTTCAGGATCCAAGAGAAACTCCAATGCCACAACACGTGCCTTTCCAAAACTTGTTTGTTTAACCGCATTGCCGCCACAACCGGTTGCTCTTATCCAGTTACTGACTACTCAACTTTTCAGGATCCAAGAGAAACTCCAATGCCACAACAGGTACCTTTTGCAAAACTTGTTTGTTTAACTGCTTTGTTGCTGCAACCGGTTGCAATGATGTTAATAACTTATACTTTTCCGCATCCAATCGAAACTCTGTAATTCCTTGTTTGTTTAACTGGGTTGCTGTTCTAACTCCCAGTTGAGGTGTTTTGCTAACTTCAACTTTTCTGAATCCAATCAGAACTATAATGGCAAAATAGTTTACCCCAAGATCAAAGAGTGAGGTCCCAATGGACGTTGTATCATCCCAGAGCAATGGCACCGGCCCAATCATGCATCATGAATTGCCAGCTGCTGATGCTCTAGAGGCTAAACTATTGGTAGAAAGAGATTCTGCTTCTGCACTAAGAGATGAAGTTGACATGTTGAGGAAGCAAATAACACAATCACAAGCAGTACTCAAGACAATTATTAAATATTTGGTGGATTTCAAAATGAAGAAAGCTGAGACTGACCACATTGTTAAGGTCCTGAAGGAAAAAAAGGAAATTAAAATCCCACTTGGTAAACCATAGGTGAAATGTTTTTTCCATTGTTGGATAACCTTTGTGTTGTTTGTTCATGTAATCGATCAAACCATTTGTTTTAGAGATCATGTAATAATTGTGTTTTGTTTTTTGGTCTGTATTTTTTAGCATGAGTCTGTGTTAATTTATAAGACTGTGAGACATTTCTTTTTTTTTGAGGCAAAGATATTTCATTTTGTTTGCTATGCCAGACCTACAAATATGCCAATCGGGTTGAATGTGCATTCAGCAATAGTAGTAGTACAGATGGTCCTTAAGTGGCACGCATCTGAAAGGGCCAAGATGTTGTGCTAGCTTTCCTAAAAAATGATGCTCTTCTAGCAAAAAAAGTATGGCGGCCTGGCTTATGTATGTTAGTTGATATTATCGGTCCATATACTCTATAGGTGTTTATATGTCTGTTAGTTTTCTACATTATTGGTTGATTGACTCAGTATTTTGAATCTTGAGACATCGCTTGTGTACATATCGAAATGGGATTACACTATATGTTGCATGTGTCATACATGTTACACTTGAGTTGGACATAAAGTGGTTTCAAATATTCGAATTCACCTTAAACTGGATTCTACCTTCTGAATTCGAGTATCGGCATTTGTAAATCATATTCATATATGATAGTGGACTACATCTTTATTGTGCTTTTGAAGATATATAAAAAACATAGAATGGTTTATAAAGATTCGAATAAGAATACAAAATGGATTCGAATCTAGTTGCCATGGTAAACGTGAATGCTTATTGTCCCAAAATGCGAAAGAAGCGGCAAAACATCCAATCCCACGTCGGCTGCCCGAAACCAGTGTTTGCGAGATGGAAATTACTGTCTACCCCTTACACGGACAACCCATCGGCCCGATTTCCACTGCTCTCAATAGGGGTAGGTTAGAACTTCAGTCAGACGTGACACGACCACCTCTCAGTCCATTCAGACACGGTGGGCGCCAAACATGGGCGGCAAAATAGATTTGATTCAAGCTCGTCTGGAAGACCTCTGTCTCTCCCTCTATTTCCCCATTTATACACGGTGGGCGGCAAAACAAACTCGACTTGGCCAAAATTGATGTAGGCAAAAAAATTAATAGGGGAAGGTTTGTAACTTGACTCATACGTGACACAACCACCCCACCTGTCAGGCCCATTCATACACCGTGGGTGCTAATTGTGAGCGCCAAAACACCCTCTCCTCGCCCGAAATCACTCTGGGCAAATGTTGGGGAGATGCGAGATTACTGTCCTATCCCCAACCAACGTGACATCCAAATTTTAAACGGGGGCTAAGTTCGTAACTTTCCCATGTTTCAGACAGGCCATCCCAAAGACATGGTTCCCCATACCTTTCCCTCCATTTTCCCATTCATACACCATCGATGCTAGAGCACCATCCCCACACTAGCTTCCTCTGTCTGCCACCCCATCCATCATCGCCGTCCTCCACCATGCCGAGGCGCCTACCAAGACCGCATCGTCCATTGCTAGAGATAGACGTTTCTCATCCATGGCAATGGACCAGGAGCCTTGCATCGCGTCCTCTCGCTTCATCGGCACTGTCCTCCTCCTTGTCAGGGCCGCTCCGACAACCTTCTCATCCACCGCAATGGGACTTATCCCCCGATGCCTCTGTCTACCGTCGCAGATCCGCTTCCATGCCACTGACAGCCATCACACCCCCAATGCCTACACGGCGCCGCAAGAGAGGTGGTACTACTTCATATCTGCTTAACTTTTTGATCTCAACCAGAAAATAGATCGTAACTTGGTTACTATACTTTCTTTTCAGCTCTTAGAATCTTAGTTCTTAGTTCGAAGCGAACAATGGTTGCTAAGTAGCACTTCTGCGGTTTACAGCTTCAAATCTGCCATGGCACAGTCATAATAGGGTTTAATTGATCATGCTTAGGGTCCCCCCCCTATGATCACTATACGATCAGCCTACGTGCCTCGTGTCATAATAGCACTCCTCCACCCATCAAGCTAAACAAACTTAGTTGTTCAAATACGAATCTGATATGATGCTGATACTATTAAAACAGAGTCATTTAATTGGTCAGCTAAATGTTCCTAATTTGGTTTCGAAATGCATGTACGCCACTGGGGTGGATCTACAGGGTGGCCACAGTGGGCCCCGGCCTACCCTGGGATTTTGGGTGGACTCAGACCCCGATTCCCCTCTGTTCTGCTGCGCTTCCGATCTCTACTCGCCCCCAGCCGCCTGCCTCACTGACGACTTGCCGTCCCCGGACGGCATGACTTTAGGAGGAGACGTCGAACTAACAGGAGGTTAGGAGCCGCTCGCCCAATAGTGTGACCGCTGCCTGGGCGTGCCGCCGTGCCTACCTTCCTAGCCCTTTCAGTGCTCAGGCGTGCAGCACCCACTCAGCCAACCCGATTTATCCTAAGATACGTCCTCAACACTCAACAACCACTCCTCATCACCCATTTTCTAATTGATTCATTACTCATTAGGCGGGATTGTCATTAGGGTTTGTTGTGTACTAAGTGCTACCTACACTTAATGGTTCAGATATTTCATTAATCTTTAGTATCTGCAAAGTTCAAAGGGTTTCAAAATTCCGGCCCTAGGAACACACACTAGTCTTGTTGGATTGTTGGTCATAGTGACATTAACCCAGATAACTACTGCAGGCCAGGTTTGTTGACAATTTTACTTGTCTTTCTTACTCATTCGATATGATATCCAATTATTCACTTCAATTAGTTGCAAACAATAAGTGCTAGACCAACTTCTTGATTCATATTTTGGACGGTCTCTTACTGCAGTTACGATTCTGCATACTTGTCCTAGTAAGCTCACAAGTAATGATTTATTCACTACCTCTATGATTGCCTTGTCATATTTTTTGTCAATAATGTTTTAGGGTAGACCACCCTATTTCAAAATACTAGAACAACAGACATGAGTGGATAGTATTTCTCTATGTGTTCTCTTGCATTATGTGTGGGCAACGAACACTGCATTGTATAGAAAGAAAAGTGTCATATCCACCTTTTACATAGACTACAATCTTTTACATGGAATACAATCTGCCTACTTGCTTTGTGTCGCACTACCAGCACTCCACCCTCGAAGCTAAACATTATGCCAATCATAATTCCGAAGTTTATTTGTTCAAATACGAATTTTATATTATTCTAATGTTCCTACTTCAGTTTTGATATGTGTGTCCGCCACTTATAGAGACATAAGAGGTTTGTCACAGCCCTAGAATTTGTTTGTAGCTAATTACATGAGTGAGCATCTTGCATCATGTCTATGTTTTGAAATTTGAATTGAGGTTAGTTGAAACCCTCAGAAATAAGTTTAGAAATAATCAACATTAAAATCTCATCAAAGAAGCCCAAGAAAATGTTCATGTTAAACCTTGAAAAATATTGGCAAGAATAAAATTCAAACCAATATTTTTGGAGGTTTAAAATATTTATTTTGGGCCTTTGATTTAAATCATAAACTATTTGAATTGGATTCATTTCCGTTATACAAGAAATACATGTCCAATAATCCTGAAACTTTATGAGTGACTCTGGTGTTATATCTACAGACCACATGAATATTTTAAGGACCAACAAAAGTGGTTTAGTATTTTTTTCTAAATCAGAAAACAAAGACAGAAATATAAAATAGAAACAAATTAGTAAAGAGAGAGAGAGAGAGAGCGAGTGGACTTACCTGACGCAGCCCACCTAGCGGCCCAGCTATGGCCCAGCACTGTAGAGGACCCAGCCCACCTCCTCACCGCGTCGTCTACCTCCTGCCAGTAGAAGCAGGGGCGCGTGGTCGCTGCGCGCGCCAGTTCCTGCTTCCACCACGACGTCCGGCCCTTCTAAACGCGCCATGGAGACGCCCAGAGACCTCTCTCCCCTCCCCCTCACTCGCTGCTCTCTCTCCCCTCCTCCGTTTCTTTCGCACGCAGCCACCGAACGGAGCTCGTCGCCGCCGTCCACTGCCACCGCGGCCACTGGCCCTCCCTAGTCAAGCCAGCGTGACCAAGACAAGCGCCTCAACGTCCTCTCTCCTTCCACCAAGCCAAGCGAGCTCGGGGCACGCTGCTTCACCGCCATCGTCTTCGTCTTCAACATCGGCCATTGGAGGGAGCCGCCATCGATTTCTCGCCTGTCGGTCATCCCCGAGCTCTCCGAGCCCCCAGTTCTAACCCCTGTGAGCTCACCGTCATTTCCCCTCTCTCCTCTCTGTTAATTTCGTCCCCTAGACCTGATCCCCATCGACGTCGTACTCCGGCCGCCGCCACAAGCTCGCTTTCGGCGAACTCCGGCCACCCCGTGCCCTCCTGTTGGTTCCACTGGATGCGAACGGGCACGGGCTGCCTCGTGGTGCCCTTGGTGCGTCGATCCGTCGCCTCTGGCGCAACTCCGGCGGACGCCGCCACGGTTTGAGGTCGCCCCCGGCCAAAACTCCGGTGCGCTGATGTGGCCTAATTAGTTTAGGCACTAACGACACCACCTGGTCACTGACATGTGGGCCCAGGCCCTAATTAACTTAGGTTAGGTTTCCACTTAGCACTAATTAACTCTGTTAATTAGTTGTTACACTAACGTGCGGGCCCCACTGGTCAGGTTTGACCTGGACCGCGCCTGTTGACTTGCTGACGTCACACCGCCGTCATGCTGACGCAATAAGTCATTTTCTGGATTTAGTTCAAATTAGAATAACCAGGAAATTCCAGAAAATAGTTAAAACTTCTAAAAATCATAGAAAATAATCTATAGCTCAGATTGAAAAGATTTATCTATGAAAAATGATCAGAAAAATCCAATCTATCCATCTGTACCATTTTCATGCATGTTAGAACAACTTATGACTACTTTTTAGGGCAAATCAAATGAATGGCATTTGAATATTCACATATGGAGTTTGAATTTGAATCTTGTATTCAAACCAACTCCATTTAAATTGTTGCTAGCTGCATTAGCTCAAAGCATAGCATATTGCCATCTCATAATCATGCATCATAATTGTTGCATTGCATTGATTGTGTTCTTCCTTGTTTGCCGGTATTTGTCCCCTCTCAGTAGACGCGGTTCCGACAATGACATCGATGACACCGATGAAGAGCTATACTATCTTCAGAAGTGCCAGGCAAGCAAAAAACCCTTGTTCATTCCGATACAATCCCACTCTCTCGCTCCTGCTCTCTTTTACTGCATTAGGACAACAACAATTCAACTATTACATGTTGCGGTAGTTGAACCCCTTTCCTCTGCATGACCTGTCATTGCCACAGTAAATAGATGAAACCCACTAGCATGAGTATGAGTTGTTTGAGACCTGATGTGCCTACTCATTCATGCTTTTTTGTCATGCCTTCTATTGCTTAGAGTTGTGTCAAGTCTGATTCATCGGGGATGAATTGGAAAGTTGTGAACATGTCCTACTGTTGAGAGTTAAGTATGTGAACACGATTTGGAAAGGTAGCGGTGAGAGGCCATGTAGGAGTACATGGTGGGTTGTCTCATTGAAAACGTCCTCAGGAACTGAATTATGTGGTTGTGATCCATGAACAGCTACTACCACACATTGGGTTCCGGTAACTCGACCCCTCTCGGCTTATTAATCAACCTGATCTCTGTCCAGGAGTTGCAACTAGTTTCTGGTGTTTGTAGGTAGTGCTAGTAGTCTACCAAGTGGCACTCGGTACAGGTGGGCTTGGGATAGACTAGGTACAGTGGCATGGTGTACCAAGCGTCGCCCGTTTGGTGGGCTTGGGAACCCTTCTCACATCGTTTGGGGTCGTGAGCGACACCTCGGCCGGATCTCCCTGCGGATGGAACCCGAATAGGCGATAAACCTGGACTAGAGTCTTGCGTGGTTAGTCAGGTCGTGGGCGACACCCTCGCCAGGCTTCCGCTGGAAGGTTGTCGAGATACATGACGTGTACATGGCGGTAAGTGGCGAGAGCATGTGTGAAGAAGTGCACCCCTGCAAGGTTAACATCATCTATTCGAATAGCCGCGTCTGCGGTAAAGGACTTCTGGGTTGCCTGTACAGTTCATAGACAAGTGAAAGTGGATACTATAAAATGCGCAAGATAAGCGTGAGTGCTATGGATGGCCTTCTCGTAGGGAGACGGGAGCGGATTCATAGTGGTGTATTGATATGGTGAATATGTGGACTCGTGTGCGCCACCTCAAAAGAGTTACCAGCAGTCGTAGTTCAGGATAGCCACTGAGTCAAAGCTGGCTTGCTGCAGTTAAACTCCACCACCCCTTTGTTGATACTGATGCAAATGTAGCTAGTTCTGATGTAAGTCTTGCTGGGTACATTTGTACTCACGTTTGCTTAATTTATGTTTTTGCAGAGAGACTTCAGTCTCACTAGTAGTTCTGCGTGGACCTTGACGTTTGGCTTGTTACCTCAGCTACGATCTTGTACCCTTGGGAGGGTCTTGTAGATAGTCAGGCTTCTCAGCCTTTTTCATTTGTAGTTGTCTGTACTCAGATAAGTTAAGCTTCCGCATGTGATTATTGCTTGTATGACTTGAATGCTGGGTCATCAGACCCATGTTTGTAATATCTGGCTCCTCGGAGACTAATGAATAAATATTCTGAGTTGTAGAGTTTTGTTGTGATGCCATGTTGTATTTGCACATATCGAGCATATTGTGTGTATGAATTTGAAATGCTTGGTATGTGTGGGATCCGACAACCTAGTTGTTTATTCTTGGTAGCCTCTCTTATGGGGAAATGTCTCCTAGTGCTTCCACTGAGCCATGGTAGCTTGCTACTGCTCCGGAACACTTAGGCTGGCCGGCATGTGTCCTTCTTCGTTCCTATGTCTATCCCTTCAGGGAAATGTCACGTGTTGTTCCTTTAAGTCCTTGTAGCTTGCTATGACTTGGGTTCATACGTTGATGACCAACACGTTCGTTGCTGGGTCATGTATGCCTGTCCCTGTAAGTTAGTGCCACTTTGGGTTTACAACTAGTCATGTCAGCCCGGGTTCTCTGTCATATGGATGCTAGCGACACTATCATATACGTGAGCTAAAAGGCGCAAACGGTCCCGAGCCAGTTAAGGTGGCACCCGTGGGAATACCGTGCGTGAGGCCGCAAAGTGATATGATGTGTTACATGCTAGATTGGTGTGACTTAGGATCGGGGTCCCGACAGCTTTGGTATCAGAGCCTGACTGCCTGTAGGATTACCAAGCCAAACTGGTCAAAGTCGAGTCTAGAAATGCTTTACTTATATAAGGGAATTGATTGTGGAAGGGAACGTAAGGCTCTTTTTACTTCTTTACCTCATGCCCTTCTGATCCGAGTCATACTATCTTTCCTACGGGGTTAAGGAACTAGGCTTCTCATTCTTCTATCAGGATCACATGTTACTAATGTGTAGACTTATAGGATTGATGGATTCAAGTCTTAGTTCAGTCCCTAGTACCTCCGTGTGTTAACAGTTGGTCTCGAAACCTTGTTATCGTGATGTTGAGTGGTTATGCCACCATTTTGCGGGATGTCTCAAATCTTTTGAGCATTTACATCCATTATGTTGTCCGAGTCATCCCAGGTTTCTAAATAGTCTAATGCATCTGCAAATCCCTTCTTCCCGTTCCGATGTCCTTTTGGGCCAGATTAAGCACACTAAACGGTCTGTTGAGGTACTCCATTGCCTTGACATATATGTTGGAGCTATTATTATGACCCTAGGTGTCTTAGATGACCTCCTAGTAATCTAGCCATGTTTTGCGTTCCCAGTGTGATGATTCTAGCCATCATTCTCGAAAGCATCCCGTGATGCCATTTAGTAGTAGGTATTCTACTCCTGGGTTCTTGACCCAAGAATCACTCTACTCACTTCCTGTTGATAGTCTTGCTCGTTCCTTTAGGATATTAGTAACCTTGTGATAGTCCTCGAGGTTCCGTGGTATATTGTTCTTACAATACCATGAACCATTAAGGCAGAAGTTCTTTGAACCAATGATCACAACAAGAGTGCTCTTGATGAGTTCTCCATTCTACATTGTGAATCTGCCAGTCCTCCTCTTCTGCATGGGTTGTCTGGAAGGAATGTTGAGCTTTGCTCGACATACTAATCTATGCATCCACAACTCAAAAGTTATATGTTCCTTGAGTTGTCCCTCCTTAACTGTATTCCGGCCTTCGTCTATCAATTGATAGTCAAGAGTATGTGTGCATTCATGTTCATCGACGCCCATTATTCTTATGGCCTGCCAAGCCATTCTATTCAGAATGACTAGGAGAAACAAACTCCAGTACCTTATCCATTTCCAGGATTGGGTCAAAGCAGTTGTAATCCGCAAATCAAAATGCCAACCCAGCTTTTGATTCTGTTCTACCCTGAAGTATTACCCACTTTATGTCAGGAATATCATGAGAATTGCACCATCTCTTATGAATTCTTGATGCAGTGATACTTCTCGCCATCATTATTCATTCCTTGGTCCCCGTGTTGGTTGTAACCGGAATGCCGACTAGTGAACCGTGATGTGTGAAATCAATACTCCTAGCAACCGTGTTGTTTGGTAGTTAATGGACGATAATTCCATTTTTAGCGTGATGGTTGTTGAATCGTCATTCTAGGGTTGATCGTGCGACCTAGTCCATTTTCCTGGTGCAATCTTCGATCAATGAATTCGGATTTTGTCAATCCCTTGCTTATTTGATCATATCAACTTACCTCGAAAGCAAGATTGTTCTCCAGCTTAATAACATATCGGTGGTTTGTGATTTTCCGAATATCTTCTCGGAAGTATCACCAGGTTGTCCCCTGACCGTTATGTTGAGCTCGTGATCAAGTTGGTTTCTTGTAAACCACCCTTTTCTCCAAGAATCTGTATTGGATACCTCTGAACTAATTGGTTAAGCTAAACAACAACTTGGAGAGTTGGAAGATAAAAGCTTAATCCACCTAGTTCACTCCAAAGGGATATCTTGTGTGTGTGTGTGTATGTTGAAGAAAGATGATATCTTCATCAATTGATCTCCGTGATCAGTTTTTGGATCTATTGTCTTATCCAAACTTTAAATTGAGTGTGGGCTATCATCAAATCAAATCAGAACCAACGATATCCGTAATGTTGTCTTACTCATGGTTGATCCCTCGAGCATACACCATTATATCTTCTGGGTCTAACCAATACTATAACCTTGTTCACATAATTGTGGAATTCCATGTATATGGAACCTCGATAAATGCTGTTGAGCCCATCGACAACATCACTATTTTCTCCATGATTCATGTTGAACATCAAGATAGTCTTGGAAACTTGTGTAAGCATTTTCTCCGTGTCCCGTTCATGAAGTCTATGTTTGGATGAAAGAAGTGACTTCGTCTAATTCATGTGCACTTGGTGTAAGTTGCCGTCGTGGATCGGAGAAAGATTGTTTTTGCTTCCTTTGGAATCGTCCCAAGTTAGTCACACATGTGCGAAGTACTCTATGGTTTGATAGGTTGGCCGCCTCCATTCTATATGTGTTTCCTAGCACACTAAGCCACTGATTGACTTGTTCAAGGAAAAGAAGTTCCTTCTTAAGACCCGGGCTTATACAAGGACTTCGATATCCCCAATGATGGTTCCCCATCTGAACTCGGTAGTGTTTTATTGTAAGACTACTATGTGGTCATGCTTGTCTAGGACAACGTGTTCACATGTGTGTAGCAGAACCCGCTCATGTTTTGGAGCTTACTACCATAGTCCATTTCCCGAGAATCTCGCAACATCATCTCGTCGATTTGTGTTGCAACCTTTCCTTTTCAGACATGTTGTCTAGAATATCCTGTTACCAACCAGATCTGAATCTCAGGCAGATATGATGGTTGTAACATTCCCAACATTTGCATTTTGTCCCCAGCTTGCACCGCCATTGTGCCAATTTCCCATGGGTTGCCACTCTCAGTAATTGTTGTTCAGGATCATCTTCAAAAGTGGTCCTACCATGGGTCCCATCCATTTTCCATGATAAGCAAAAAATCATCCATTGTGTTGTCTTCAACAAGGTAGTCCACATCATCCATTCTAGTCTGAGTATGTCATTCTTTCGAACTCCGTCAAATGATCGTTTGTTATTTGCCTTAGGTTGGTATAGAGAGTTTCTATGATCTAGATATCAAAAGTAATTCTTTTTCCAACTTAAGGGAATAATTCTACGAGTCACCTTCCCCGAGGTGCCCCGTTATGGAATCATGGCAATTATCTCCTCGCTACTTAAACCATGCACCATCTTACTCCAGCGTGGAACTGTTGCCTACCAAATTGAACCTTCGTCATCTGTTTCTTCTCCATCACTCCTAATGTGTTTTTTGTGTCTCATTTCAAGAGATGTTATTATGCCTCATTCTGTGAGTTGATCGTGAGTTGCTCGATCTCCAAGAAGATCGGTTCTTGTAGAGTTTGTTTTTGTCGTCATCATGTTGGATGAAGATCTTGAAGGCAAAGATGTCAAAGATCAATATGATGCAATAATCAAAATCTTTGAGAAGGGCAGTTAGATCGAGAATACTGTGATAGTTTTGTGTCCCCTCTGTCTTCTGACCTCACGTCTTGAATCTCGGGACGAGATTCTTGTTTAGTGGGGGTGAGTTGGCACAGCCCTAGAATTTTCTTGTAGCTAATTACATGAGTGAGCATCTTGCATCATGTCTATATTCTGAAATTCGAATTGAGGTTAGTTGAAACCCTCAGAAATAAGTTTAGAAATAATCAACATTAAAATCTCATCAAATAAGCCCAAGAAAATGTTCCTGTTAAACCTTGAAAAATATTTGCAAGAATAAAATTCAAACCAATATTTTTGGAGGCTTTAAAATATTTATTTTGGGCCTTTGATTTAAATCATAAACTATTTGAATTGGATTCATTTCTGTTATAAAAGAAATACATGTCCAATAATCCTGAAACTTTATGAGTGACTCTGGTATTATATCTACATACCACATGAATATTTTCAAGAGCAACAAAAGTGGTTTAGTATTTTGTCTAAATCAGAAAACAAAGACAGAAATAGAAAACAGAAACAAATTAGTAAAGAGAGAGAAAGTGGACTTACCTGACGCAGCCCACCTAGCGGCCCAGCTACGGCCCAGCACTATAGAGGACCCAGCCCACCTCCTCACCGCGTCGTCTACCTCCTGCCAGTAGGAGCAGGGGCGCGTGGTCACTGCGCGCGCGCCAGCTCCTACTTCCACCGCGACGCCCGGCCCATCTGAACGCGGCACGGAGACACCCAGAGACCTCTCTCTCCTCCCCCTCACTCACTGCTATCTCCCCCCTCCTCTATTTCTTTCGCACGCAGCCACCGAGCGGAGCTCGTCGCCGCCGTCCACTGCCACCGCGGCCACTGGCCCTCCCTAGTCAAGCCAGCGTGACCAAGAGAAGCGCCTCCACGTCCTCTCTCCTTCCACCAAGCCAAGCGAGCTCGGGGCATGCTGCTTTGCCGCCATTGTCTTCGTCTTCAACGTCGGCCATCGGAGGGAGCCGCCATCGATTTGTCGCCTGCCGGTCGTCCCCGAGCTCTCCGAGCCCCCAGTTCTACCCCCTGTGAGGTCGCCGTCGTTTCCCCTCTCTCCTCTTTGTTAATTTCGTCCCCTAGACCCGATCCCCATCAACGCCATACTCCGACCGCCGCCACAAGCTCGCTTTCGGCGAACTCCGGCCACCCCGTGCCCTCCTGTTGGTTCCGCTGGATACGAGCGGGCACGGGCTACCTCGTGGTGCCCTCGGTGCGTCGATCCGTCGCCTCTGGCACAACTCCGGCGGACGCCGCCGCGGTTTGAGGTCGCCGCCGGCCAAAACTCCGGCGTGCTGACATGGCCTAATTAGTTTAGGCACTAACGACACCACCTGGTCACTGACATGTGGGCCCAGGCCCTAATTAACTTAGGTTAGGTTTCCACTTAGCACTAATTAACTATGTTAATTAGTTGTTACACTGACGTGCGGGCCCCACTGGTCAGGTTTGACCTAGACCGCGCCTGTTGACTTGCTAACGTCACACCGCCGTCATGCTGACGCAATAAGTCATTTTCTGGATTTAGTTCAAATTAGAATAAACAAGAAGTTCCAGAAAATAGTTAAAACTTCTAAAAATCATAGAAAATAATCTATAGCTCAGATTGAAAAGATTTATATATGAAAAATGATCAGAAAAATCCAATCTATCCATCTATACCATTTTCATGCATGTTAGAACAACTTATGACTACTGTTTAGGGCAAAGCAAATGAATGGCATTTGAATATTCACATATGGAGTTTGAATTTGAATCTTGTATTCAAACCAACTCCATTTAAATTGTTGCTAGCTGCATTAGCTGAAAGCACAGCATATTGCAATCTCATAATCATGCATCATAATAGTTTCATTGCATTGATTGTGTTCTTCCTTGTTTGTCGGTATTTGTCCCCTCTCAGTAGACGCGGTTCCGACGATGAGATCGATGACACCGATGAAGAGCTATATTATCTTCAGAAGTGCCAGGCAAGCAAAAAACCCTTGTTCATTCCGATACAATCCCACTCTCTCGCTCCTGCTCTCTTTTACTGCATTAGGACAACAATGATTCAACTGTTACATGCTGCGGTAGTTGAACCCCTTTCCTCTGCATGACCTGTCATTGCCACATTAAATAGATGAAACCCACTAGCATGAGTAGGAGTTGTTTGAGCCCTGACGTGCCTACTCATTCATGCTTGTTTGTCATGCCTGCTATTGCTTAGAGTTGTGTCAGGTCTGATTCATCGGGGATGAATTGGAAAGTTGTGAACATGTTCTACTGTTGAGAGCTAAGTGTGTGAACATGATTTGGTAAAGGTAGCGGTGAGAGGCCATGTAGGAGTACATGGTGGGTCGTCTCATTGAAACCGTCCTCAGGAACTGAGTTTTGTGTTTGTGATCCATGAACAGCTACTACCACACATTGGGTTCCGGTAACTCGACCCCTCTCGGCTTATTAATCAATCTGATCCCTGTCCAGGAGTTGCAACTAGTTTCTGGTGTTTGTAGGTAGTGCTAGTAGTCTACCAAGTGGCACCCGGTACAGGTGGGCTTGGGATAGACTAGGTGCAGTGGCACGGTGTACCAAGCGTCGCCCATTTGATGGGCTTGGGAACCCTGCTCACATCGTTTGGGGCCGTGAGCGACACCCCGGCGAGATCTCCTTGCGGATGGAACCTGAATAGGCGGTAAACCTGGACTAGAGTCTTGTGTGGTTAGTCAGGTCGTGGCCGACACCCTCGCCAGGCTTCCGCTTGAAGGTTGTCGAGATACATGATGTGTACATGGCGGTAATTGGCGAGAGCGTGTGTGAAGAAGTACACCCCTGCAGGGTTAACATCATCTATTCGAATAGCCGCGCCCGCGTTAAAGGACTTCTGGGTTGCCTGTACAGTTCATAGACAAGTGAAAGTGGATACCCTAAAATACGCAAGATAAGCGTGAGTGCTATGGATGGCCTTCTCGTAGGGAGACGGGAGCGGATCCATAGTGGTGTATTGATATGGTGAATATGTGGACTCGTGTGCGCCACCTCAAAAGAGTTACCAGCAGTCGTAGTTCAGGATAGGCACTGAGTCAAAGCTGGCTTGCTGCAGTTAAACTCCACCACCCCTTTGTTCATACTGATGGATATGTAGCTAGTTCTGATGTAAGTCTTGCTGGGTACATTTGTACTCACGTTTGCTTAATTTATGTTTTTGCAGAGTGACTTCAGTCTCACTAGTAGTTCCGCGTGGACCTCGACGTTTAGCTTATTACCTCAGCTACGATCTTGTACCCTTGGGAGGGTCTTGTAGATAGTCAGGCTTCTCAACCTTTTTCATTTGTAGTTGTATGTACTCAGATAAGTTAAGCTTCCGCATGTGCTTATTGCTTGTATGACTTGAATGTTGGGTCATTAGACCCATGTTTGTAATATCTGGCTCCTTGGAGACTAATGAATAAATATTCTGAGTCGTAGAGTTTTGTTGTGATGCCATGTTGTATTTGCACATATCGAGCATATTGTGTGTATGATTTTGAAATGCTTGGTATGTGTGGGATCCGACAACCTAGTTGTTTATTCTTGGTAGCCTCTCTTATGGGGAAATGTCTCCTAGTGCTTCCACTGAGCCATGGTAGCTTGCTACTGCTCCGGAACACTTAGGCTGGCCGGCATGTGTCCTTCTTCGTTCCTGTGTCTGTCCCTTCGGGGAAATGTCACGCGTTGTTCCTTTAAGTCCTTGTAGTTTGCTATGACTTGGGTTCATACGTTGATGACCGAAACGTTCGTTGCTGGGTCATGTATGCCTATCCCTGTAAGTTAGTGCCACTTTGGTTTTACAACTAGTCATGTCGGCCCGGGTTCTCTGTCATATGGATGCTAGCGACACTATCATATACGTGAGCCAAAAGGCGCAAACGGTCCTGGGCCAGGTAAGGTGGCACCCGTGGGAATACCGTGTGTGAGGCCGCAAAGTGATATGATGTGTTACATGCTAGATTGGTCTGACTTAGGATCGGGGTCCCGACAGGTTTGTATTTCTGTGTGTGGTCTGGTCAGCATGGTTGGCGGATGAACTTTGTATACGTAGGGGTTTGTAGGGAGACACTATTTGAGTAGAATCGGCAATGCATTCCATAGATAATCTGACTACTTTTTATGTTTTCATGAATCTCAGATACTAAACAGCATCATAATGATTATGAGCTTGCACGCATGAAAAAATAAAGCAGAACAATGCCAGGGCTGTCAAACTTGGCATTAAGGGACTGAGATCTAGTCTGGATGCAGTGCAATGCAAACGCTCTCCACCTACAAATTCGTGTTCAAAATATGATCCTAACAATGATACTGAGCTAGTGGGAGACCTAAGTCAATGTAGCTCCTTAGTGGAGGAGTCAGAGGCAGATGCCCTATCTTATTCACCTAGCAAGGTACTTGCTCTAACTTTGCAAGGTTATATTGGTCGCACATATCTTGCAAATGATGCTTTGCATTGCTTCTACTTTGTTGCACTGCCATTTGCTTAGTTTACACATCATCTATGTGAATACGCCCTGCCTATCCATTTTCAGTACATATTCCATCTGTCATCATACCATATTTATCCATTCAAATGTTGTTCTTGTGTATCATACGTTCAAAAGGAAGAGGGTGATTGCTAATCGCGAAGGAGCACGAACAAAGTATTTGGAAAAGGTAGTGACACCTGATAAATCAAATAGCCCATTAGGTGTAGTGGCAATATCACCAGACCCACAAAACACGGCCCCAACTCTAGCAGACTAGCCCTACAACACTGGCCATCTCTAATGCCGAACTCACCAGACCCCAAATGTAGCAAACAGTATGATGATGCCATTTGACATAGCACCAGCTCTATGACGCAAAACCCCCCATTCCAGCAAAGAGTACACCAAATCTAGTTGCCAAATCCCTTTTCAAATGAGAGACAGCCCCAATTGCAGCAAATAGGACCCCTGTTCCACTTCTTCCCGGTTTAGAAGACGAAGCTTATATTGTTGTCACGAACTTTGTGCGCATCTTTCCTTCATGGAAAGATTATACCACAAAGAACAATTTCCAATCTTCCTCCACAACTTACGTGTAAGTAATGTACTAATGTTATTCATGGTAATTAGTGCATATGTTTCTGCTGATAGAAGATAAAAGAATTCATTCTTTTAAATAGGCGAGGACCAAACTAGATAGTCAAGACGAGCAAAGCTTGGTTGCACTTTTCAAGCACGCGTTGATGAAGTATCGTTCCTACCTGAGGCAAGCGCACTTCGATGGCAAGGATCTAAATGAAATTTCTGTAAATTCTCCGATGCTACATTTAGTAGACGATGACTTGAATAATCTTGTTACACATTGGTCTCGTCTGAAGTGTAAGGTACTGTCTATGATATCACATCACAATTTGAACTACATTTCTGCATGTGCCTTACCATCTCACTTGTACGAAAACTGTTTGCAGAAGAATATTGATTCTCAAGGGACCACAAAATCTCGCAACTATAATACACACTTCATTGCTCTTGTGAGTACCTCTTACCCTGTATCACCATACTTGCTTTCATAGCTGGTTGATTATGTAACATCATTGCACATGTTAGCCTCCTTATCCTCCATTTGGTGGACATTATAAGATCGGTGTCGACTCTTACATAAATTTAGAAACCCAATGCTTTTGAAGAAGTTTAGCTCTGCAGTCCTCTTGTAAGGCCTGAACGTCTTGTATCACTGTACTTACATTAACATCTACTCCCTCTGTCCCATAATATAAGAGCGTATTGTACAGTACACTAGTGTACAAAACACTCTGATATTATGGGAAGGAGGGGTTGGTTCATTGTCTAGCATTACTCTGCGTCTTATCTCCCTCGCCCGCCATTTACTAAAAAATATTAGATCTATGTTTAATCTTACCAAAAAGTTGAATACGCAGACAATGCCAGTGCAGAAGTGTAACCCATTGCTCTTGTCAGTACATTTTGTCCTGTAACGCTTCTACTTACATGGATAAGTAGTTGATCATGTAGCATCAATCTGCATCTAATTTTCATTATCCTCTATCACTTCCAATATTATCATGGCTCTCTATAAAATGTAGAGTACAGGCAATGCTTATGAAGAAGATTTTGTGTTGAAATTCTTGAGTTATCCTTCCCTTGACATGGAGAAGCGCATTATAGAGCCGGTGTTAACTGTTAATGTAAGTCAGTCCTTCTAAAGCCTTTATCCTCAACTGCTATTTAATTTGCTCGTACTCCCTATTGTCAACTGTTGTTTAGTATGTTGTTTCTTTTAAAATGCATGTTCACAACAACTGTAAGTTCCAAGTTTTAGTTGTAAAACCAAATTCCTTATTCATACTGTGCACATTACTCAATAAAGATCCCATGCTTTTATTTAGCCTTGCATCTATGCCTGTTTTTGTTAATCTATAATCCAGTGTGTGGTGAAGCAGCCCACATTTGCACCTTGTCATTTCCTACTTTATCTTACTGATGTGGCTGGTGATATGAACAACATGCCATGCACATTAACCAAAATAGATACAATGATTGTCTTTTGCCCTTCATCTATGCGTGTTTTGTTGATATGGTAATCCCATAGTGTGGTGAAGCTCCCTGCATTATGAACAATGCCAAATTATTCTACTGACATTCTGAACTGTCTCTTTATTTTCTAATTTGAAATTGGATGGAATTGACAGCACAGTTACAATCTTTGTTTATATACATGCAAAACATGTCATCTCTCTGCTTGTTTCAGGGTGATATGCCTGATGGCATGCACAAGTCTGCTGAAGGCTGTCAGACAAACCCAACATATATTGCAGTAAAGAAGGCAAAACATCTTGAAGATAGTGAGACAACCCCAAAGTCATGTCTTGATGCAGTGTTTAAGTTACTTGAGACTAGCAGTCACACAAGCTCACGGAATTCGCTGTCTGAATCAGTTTGACTTTTTCAGTCTCAACTTCAAGCAGAAAGGCATTATGCAACTTAACTTCGACTTGAAGTCCAATCTCTAAGGAAGATCACAGAGAACTCCAATGAGAACCTCATTGCTAAACAACTACAGGTGGAAGCTATGACTGACATGCTAGGCCGGTCTCATCAGCTGCTTGCGCAGCAGCTCCCGCACAAGGCTAACCTTTATTGAACTGTCTTGGAAGTGGTCTTGGTTCAGTATTGTTTTGTTTCGCTGCAATGGCTCCCAATTTTTGTAATCTGCTTCTTCGTTGCGCTTTATGATCATTGGTGGCGAACTTTGATGCCGAGTGGATGTAATATACCATAAATCCTTTATTGTACAGTGTAGGTTTATTCTAAGTTACTATGTTGTAATTTCTTTATTGTATAGAGTAGGTTTGTTCTTAATTCCTAGTCACTGTATATGCCATCATTCGTATCTGGAAAAAATAGCAAAAAACTGTTGTAGGCGACCAGGCCGAAACAGTCGCCTCTAATGGACCTGCGTTTCAGCGGGCCACAATTGGGTCGGCCCGCAACTTTCTTGGGCCTGCGCTGACCGTTCATTTAGGCCCTTCATGGACACTATGCGCCAGGCCCATAACTTACATGGGCCTTCATTGGGCCAATGTTTAGTCGGGCCTTTAGTGGACCCAACGCTTAGTTGGGCCCATGTAGCTTCGGGTCATTAACATGCTGAATATTCTGCTGGCCTGTTACGGCCCAGAAGATAGCATGGGCCTTTAGGAGGCCGAAATGCATGTTGGGCCTCAATTTTCAATAGTCGTCCATGAGCCTTTAGCAGGCTGAAATGTACACCAGGCCATTATTGGCCTAGTTATATGACGGGCCGTTACCAGGACGAAACATATCTCGGGCCTTGGTTGGCCCACTGATATCATGGGCCGTTAAGAGGCGAAAGCTTAGTAGAGGCATCAGTGAGCCAAATTATACGACGGGCCTTTAATAGGCCCAAAGTCAGGTTGGGATGAACTGTTGCCACAGTGATCACGGGCCGCTAGTGGGCCGGATGTCGCATCGGACCATATATGGCCCATGGGCAGCACGGGCCATTACCAGGCCGAAAGAAACACCGGGCTGAAATGTGCCCATGTTTGCATTGAGCCTCTAACAGGCCGAAAACTCACTGGGCCATAATTGGGCCCAAAGACTGAGTGAACAATTAATGGGCCAAATCTAGCGGTGGGCCATAAATGGTCCATGTTTAAGTAGGTTGTTAGTAGGCCAGCCCACTAGTACCTGAGTAAATCATACGGGCCTTTGACTGGGTCAGCCTTTTTAACCTATATGGGCCTTTGTTGGGTCGTGCCACGTGTCGACGTATCATAGGCATGTCTCCTCCATTGGATGGAAGACATCTGGCCCATCATGGAGCCGACACATGTTCCCCGTGGGTGTTTAGCCTTTCCATGATATCAGTAGAGTTGAGAATTTTGAAATTAACTCGTTCCCTAATCATCAGAAATAGTGTGTCGAATGAGTTGTCAAGAGATCTGAGCAGTTTCTTCACAACTTCGTGATCAGTGATGTCTTTGGCGTCGAGACCTTGCAAGTCATTTGCAATGTCACTTAGACGATCAAAAGTTTGTAGATAGCTTTCATTTCCGATTCGCTTGAACCGATTGAACTTCGCCCGAAGAGTATCAATGCGAGCTTCTTTCTGAGTTGAGACACCCTCATTTATCTTTTCGAGAATGTCCCACAGTTCCTTTGCAGTTTCACACTGACTATAGCGAAGAAATTGACCACGAGAGAGATGGCCACCAATTTCATCTTTATCTTGAGTGTCCATCTGAATGAATTTCTTCTCGCGGTCAGTGGGGATCTGGGGCACTTCAACAATGAATCCAGTATGCACCACGTTTCACATATCATCATCAATAGCTCGGAGATGGATCTTCATGAAGGAAATATGCCCTAGAGGCAATAATAAAGTATTATTTATTTACTTGTATCATGATAAATGTTTATTATTCATGCTAGAATTGTATTAACCGGAAACATAATACATGTGTGAATATATAGACAAACAGAGTGTCACTAGTATGCCTCTACTTGACTAGCTCGTTAATCAAAGATGGTTATGTTTCCTAGCCATAGACATAAGTTGTCATTTGATTAACGAGATCACCTCATTAGGAGAATGACGTGATTGACTTGAACCATTCCGTTAGCTTAGCACTCGATCGTTTAGTATGTTGCTATTGCTTTCTTCATGACTTATACATGTTCCTATGACTATGATATTATGCAACTCCCGTTTACCGGAGGAACACTTTGTGTGCTACCAAACATCACAACGTAAATGGGTGATTATAAAGGTGCTCTACAGGTGTCTCCAAAGGTACTTGTTGGGTTGGCGTATTTCGAGATTAGGATTTGTCACTCCGATTATCGGAGAGGTACCTCTGGGCCCACTCGGTAATGCACATCACTATAAGCCTTGCAAGCATTGTGACTAATGAGTTAGTTGCGGGATGATGTGTTACGGAACGAGTAAAGAGACTTGCCGGTAACGAGATTGAACTAGGTATCGAGATACCGACGATCAAATCTCGGGCAAGTAACATACCGGTGACAAAGGGAACAACATATGTTGTTATGCGGTCTGACCGATAAAGATCTTCGTAGAATATGTGGGAGCCAATATGGGCATCCAGGTCCCGCTATTGGTTATTGACCGGAGACGTGTCTCGGTCATGTCTACATAGTTCTCGAACCCGTAGGGTCCGCACGCTTAACGTTACGATGACAGTTTTATTGAGTTTTGATGTACCGAAGGAGTTCGGAGTCCCGGATGAGATCGGGGACATGACGAGGAGTCTCGAAATGGTCGAGACGTAAAGATCGATATATTGGACGACTATATTCGGACTTCGGAAAGGTTCCGAGTGATTCGGGTATTTTTCGGAGTACCGGAGAGTTACGGGAATACGTATTGGGCCTTATTGGGCCATACGGGAAAGAAGAAAAAGGGCCTCAAGGGTGGCCGCACCCCTCCCCTTGGTCTGGTCCGAATTGGACTAGGGAAGGGGGGCGCCCCCTTCCTTCCTTCTCTTTTTCCCTTCCTCTTTTCCTATAACATATGGGAGGTGGAATCCTACTAGGACTAGGGAGTCCTAGTAGGACTCCACACTTGGTGCGCCCCTCCTAGGGCCGGCCTCCTCCTCCCTTGCTCCTTTATATACGGGGGCAGGGGCACCCCAGAGACACAACAATTGATCCTTGAGATCTCTTAACCGTGTGCGGTGCCCCCCTCCACCATATTACACCTCGATAATACCGTTGCGGAGCTTAGGCGAAGCCCTGCGTCGGTGGAACATCATCATCGTCACCACGCCATCGTGCTGACGAAACTCTCCCTCAACACTCGGCTGGATCGGAGTTCGAGGGACGTCATCGAGCTGAACGTGTGTAGAACTCAGAGGTGTCGTACGTTCGGTACTTGATCGGTCGGATCATGAAGACGTACGACTACATCAACCGCGTTGTATTAACGCTTCCGCTATCGGTCTACGAGGGTACGTGGACAACACTCTCCCCTCTCGTTGCTTTGCATCACCATGATCTTGCGTGTGCGTAGGAAAATTTTGAAATTACTACGTTCCCCAACACTTCATCTTCTCTTTTCATAAGGGATAATCCAACCTATCGAAGATGGGAATCTTGAGGTCCGACTTGTAGTTCACTGAAGACATACTTAAACTCCAAGGTCGTTAGACCAAAATGAGCAGAGTCAAGGAGTACCTTGCTATGATATTAATTGTAGAAATGAAGTATTTCTACCAGAGGGGGGTGAATGGGAGTTTTATATTTTCTTCAGAAATATCAAAACTCTCGAAACCCAGCAGCGGAGCGAATGAAAATAGTGTACAGCAAGCGAATACAAACTAACGAATGGACACTAAAAGCATGCATCGAGACAAATCACATGATAAAAACAGCTCGAATGTAAAGAGGAGAAGTAGAGGTAACCAATGATGCTCGATGGCGACAAGGAATTTGGTAGAGCAGTTCGCCCTTCTACAAAAGGACTACGTCTGGTTGGAGGGGTTGTGATTTAACACAGAAGATAAACTCTTTTTGCCCTATTCTCCACGACAATTGGTTCGTCAACCAATGTTGATCACTCATGGTAGATACTTGAGGCAATCTTTGAACCTTTACAGACTTCTTCTTCGAGAACCACAATTACTCTTGGTCTCTGAAGAAATCGACATCTATCCGTCTAGAGAGTTTTCAGATCTCAAGAGTAATAGGCGGAGTGTACTAGACTTAGATTCGAGTGATGCTGAACCACTATCTAAGTTTTCGGCCCTGGGGTTTTCTCTCGGTGGATTTTAAACTCAAATCACTCAGGAGAGGGGGTTGCTTAACAATCTTCTCACAATCAAATGGAGCAGCCACCGGACAACGCTGGTGTGGGGTGGCTATTTATAGCCGCAGCCTTCCCTGGTGGGAAATGACCATTTTGGACACGCGGTCCAGCCAATGGCCAATCGACATGTTCACAAAGGTCGGATTTCAAGAGCAACGGTAACATTACTTGAGGATCAAGTAATGCTAATGCCTCGGTCAGAGACAAATCTCTCGCAGCGAAGAAGATCACATTCTCTTGTTGTCAAGTATTTGCTCGGAACACAAAGAGATTTCTCTCGCAACTTTCATAGGATTTGGGTTTAGCATCAGAGAATCAAAGGTTCGAACGCTACACCCATCTTAGTAGTACGATGGTCCTATGACTCTATAAAGAGAAGAGAAACAACGAAATAAATGCTACGTCTTCACTTTGTCTTCAATCTTCTGGGTCGCAGTCACTTCCTTCGGACAAGCACTGAACCAATTACTTCGCGTTAGCAATTTTGGAGGGGTCACTCTTATTATCATAGTCTTCGGTGATAACCTTCACTTCCACGAGGGGATTATCTTTGGCGTTTGAATCAAACTCCTCTTGACTCCAGGGACCTGTTACTCTGTGTGCACTAGCAAACACATAAGTCTCTTACTGTTTATGTCAACAAACTCCAAAACATAAGGAGTCAAATTATTGCACCAACAGGTTCCATAGCGCGTCATGAGCACCGGGCAAAGGGACAGTTGAGCGACTCAAGCGAACCTCCCTACCTGACTTTGGATAAAGATAGAAGGGAGAATGTTGTGAAGGTGGCATCGTTATCCACACATCTGGTCAGAGGACCGACCTCGGTTTTCATGAGCATAGGAGGGTCCTACAGTGCACGTCAAGGGCACTAGCGCATACCCCGGGGTGATCATCACCACCTTCACCTCACATCTCGGCACAGTCGAACATGTAACCCGCCTGTTGTCTGGTGGTGAACCTCTCATTTGTCTTCAGTGCTCTCCGAACCGTGTTGGAAGGTACGAAACTCTGAATTTGTGTACGATGAAACTTTGTGTGATGTAAACAGTGTCGCTCTCTAGTTAATTAGTTTGGGTACGATGAACTTTGTTAATTATGTTTACTATATGTTGCTTCCTTCTATTTGATAACTCTTTCTATTCATGTTGCTTGAGTATATTATGTTGCATATTATTGTTGCTGATATTTTTTGCTTCTATTTGCTAACTCTTTCTCTAAGTGTTGCTCATGTATATTATGTTGCATATTATCGTTGAATTCGCATGATGACGATGCTTCTCAAACAGGTACATAGAGCATCGATGGCAAAGAAGTGGTATGCCATTGTACATAGGGCATGTTCCGGGAGTGTACGATGAGTGTCTAGAGTGTCAAGCCCAAGTGTACCGCTTCCCGGGAAGAAGCCAAAAAGGGTTTGATAGCAGAAGGGAAGCCGAAGCTAGTTACTTGAGGTTCATGCTAGCGCAAGAGAGGAGTCGGAACTGGCGCCTCAAGAGGTACTATGTAATCCCGCTCTTCCTCATCATCATCGCTCTTCTCTTGTATTTCATAGTTTAGATAGATGATGAAACATGTGTATGCGATGACCATGTAGGAGACATGTGATAACTTGTATTGCTATTTCGAGATGATGATGAGATCGACATCATTTGTGTTGGATAATGATGATATGATGAGACTATGTTGTACCACTTCGATGATGATGATGATGATGAGACATTCTTTTTTCATATAGTTTCAATGTATGTGTATGTTGTAATTGTATAAAACCTATAAAAATACAAATACAACGGAAGAAGAAGAATAGAGAAAATATTAGCAGTAGTGAGGGGTAATGGAGTAGCAGCAGTGCTTGTTTAGCAGTAGCGTGGGTGATGCGACCACGCCACAAATAATTAGCAGTAGTGATGGTTAGACCCGCGCTACTGATATGTATAGGTAGAAGTAGCGCTGGATAAAAATCACACTACTGCTAAAAGTTACCTGTAGCAGTAGCGCGGACTGCCACGCTACTGATAGCCTCTAAACCCGCGCCACTACCAGGGCCCTAGTAGTGCATGGAGTGGTGGGGTAGTCAATATATTCCATGCTAATTATGTTTCACTCACGACGAGAGTTTAATCGCTCATCACTTATGAGGGAGGCTGGTAGCAAGGATGCCCAGTCCTGAATTATTTATAAAAATAGTACCCTAGACATTTAATTGTTGGCAGGCACCCCAGGATTTGGCTAGCCATGGTTTGTGTTAGTATGGTGGAGGGGGAGTATAAATTTTTTGCATGGGAACCACCATTAATGTGTTTAGCATGGAAGATGTTGGAAACCTTTGTCGTAAACCGTCGGCGAGAAAAGCATACTTCCCAAAATAAATTAACTCTTTTTCAGCTTACGAGCTCTGGCATATTGCAAATCCCTGATTCCCTCTACGAAGGGCCCTTTCTTTTATTTTATTGTTGAGTCATCACCTTCTCGTTCAAGCACCAACATAGAGAGCGCAATTGTGATTCCTAGTTTAACTTGCATTTGGTCTAATTTATGTTGAATGGAGCATGATTGGATGTTTTCTATGTTGTATTACGATGTTTTAGTCACTACTTTAACTTCAGAGGTGCTCTAGATTTATGTTTTGCGGTTTCAGAAAGGTCTAGCGAGATACCATTCTATCATGTTGTGTCATGGTTATTCTGGCAAAGTGTTGATGTTCGAGATATAGTATTATTGCTCTCTAGTTGGTTATGTTATTGATGTAAGTAAATGTGGCTGCTAAGTGTTATCATATATGTGGTTACTCCATGATCCTGGCTAAAACTCGATTGCTAGTTAAAGTTATGTACACCAAAAAAAGCAAATGAGTTTGTAAAAGTTTTTCTTTATCACTTTCAATTTATCAACTGAATCGCTTGAGGACATGTAACATCCGAAATTTTTCCTCCTAATAACTTAGATAATAGTGTTGTTTGGATCCTTAATTATGTTTGAGTTGGAATTTTCCTTCTTATTTGAAAATTTTCTTTTCTCTTGTTTGAATTTGAGTTGGATCTTTTGCTTCTTAAAAGTGCTAGGAAAAATCCTATGACCATTCTACCCCAGTACTGAATTACAAGCCATTGATTTAAGTGGAACAAAAACCTTGCAAAGATATTTTTGGATCCTAATAGTTATAGGACATCCCAAAACCACAAAAATATCATTTCAAGAAGTATAACAGTATTTTATTAAAAGGCTTTTGTTAAACCCATAAATGGTCTTTAATAGGGAAAAATATTTTTGTTTCAGAAATATTTGAGAAAATTTAGGGAAGCTCAGGAGACATATAGTTTCCATATATATGAGTTTAAACCCATGGTCATGTTCAAATATTTGACTATATCTACAAAATCCAGTTATGCTCATTTCTAGGGTTTAAAAGCTTTACACAGGGAACTTTCTCTATAAAGTTCCAAATAATTCCTGGAGATGTAATTGTTGTCAAATATCTAGCATGCCAAGTTTAAGCATCCAGATCATTCATTTGACATGAAGATCGTCCACTTTTCCACTTTATACAAAAACTTATTTTAAAAGTTTTGTGAAACAAAGTTTCTCTGAATTACCTCAAATTTTTACCATGGCTTGTTTGAATTTGAGGTGCCTAATTCCTAAAAAGTCCAAATGGACCTGCCTAACTTCTGGACAGTGAGCAATTCTTGTCTTTCTCACCCTCCCAGCTCTTCCCTTGCCACCTAGCTACTTCTAGTGGACCCAAGTCACTCAACATTGTCATGGAAAACCCCTGGACACCCTCTCCCTCTCCCTTGTACCCTGGACTTGCCAAGGTATGTGTAGTCCTCAGCAGACATTTTCGTCGCCCTCAAGGCGAAAGTACTCGACCGGAGACCCTTCGTCCTAAGGATCTCCTCGGATGCGATAAAGGCTCCGGGTAAAGGTTTTGATGAAATTTTGGAGGACTCCTCGGAATACCAAAGGAATGATACTTCTCGCCCAAAACATGACCACTTCAGAAGAAAAGATGGGAGGCTCATTGAACCAGCTTGCAAGACCGACGACTAAAGACAGAGTCAACCGGGGAGACCAAATAACGTCCTCGACTTGAAGACCAGTTCAGGAGCTACTGATGGTGTCCTGGACTAGGGGGTGCTTGCCACATCGGCTCCCAAACATATGGGCCGGGCCGAGGACCCCCAAAATAACCATCCAGTGGGCCACATTCGTCAAGCCCCCTAGAGAACCAAGACGAAATCTTCCGAAGACTTGGCGTGTACTCCAAGACTAGGAGGCGATCTTAGACATGTTTATCCCTAGATGCAACCGACCTATGTGTAACCCTAGACACCCCCGATATCCATATGAGCCGAGGGGTGAGGGTCGTAGACGCCAACTCATTCATACACAATCTCATGGTAGATCAGCATGTACTCTGTACCCTCTCAATCAATACAATCAAAACAAGACGTAGGGTGTTATCTCTTCGAGAGAGCCCCAACCTGGGTAAGACATGTATTGTTACCATCGCACCAAGGCTACCAGCTCGGGACCCCCTACCCAAGATCTGTTGGATTTGACTCCATCAATGCAATTCCGACAGGGCATGGTGATGGTGATATGAGGCATTTATTCCTTATTGAAGACGTTTCTGCCGTAGAAGTTTTGGTGTTCATTTCATGTCGTGTAATGGTTCGTACATGGTAGCATATGTTATGCACTCTCCGTATTGATGTTTTTGGCATCATTGCCTTGCATCAACTTTAATAATAGAACATAGATGTGTGCATCGTACTAATGCAAAAGCAGAGGTTTCAACCTCCTTTTTGAAAAATATATGATGATGGTGAATAAAATGACAAATTAAAGAGAAAGAATAGGTCCAAGGGTGTTAGTGAGATTTAGAAGTCCAAGGCTAGCACCACTCTTGAAGTTGGGAGCTTCTTCTCTGAGTAGGAGGGACATTGGCAGTAAAACCATAAAAAGTATAAAGGCAGAAAGAAAGAAGACTTTATAGATGTATAAAAGGTTGGTCTAAAATGTAATTCTTGGGAAGGTTATTGTGATTAAAAGAGTTGATCACGAGGATACTGGTTCGAGTACATACTTTTGAAACTTGATGCAAGAAATAATACCGCCTTAACGACTGGCTGATAATGAGGTTTTGATACGTTTGGGAACATCGTCAAGTTGTTGTTCTCACCATCAGCGTATTACCTCTCTACTTATATTTATATATAATTCATTTTAGAATTCGATAAAATGTTACTACACTCCACCCTTTTGCAAAAACATCATTTTGGAATATTGTTTGTTGCAAGAAGGTTGTACATTTAAGATAACAATAGTTGTTGGGTATTATGAATAAGACAAGGGTCATACTTCCATTATGAATGGGTTGTATATCACGAATCTTCGTGATAATATTAAACATCCGTGAGGCTAAACGTCGCAAGACAAATACGAATACTATGCGTGTGGCACTGCATTTGGTCACACTGGCAAAACTCGCACGAAACAATTTCGTAGTGATGTATTTGTTGGGGAACATAGTATAAGATAAAAGATATTGTATGAACATACACACTTAGGGCATCCACAATGCAGGGCGCTAGAGAGGGGCGCTAGGGTCGAAATCCTCGTCGATGGGCAGTTGAAAGGATCGAGAAGAGGTAGAGGGGGGTGATTAGACCCACAACAAGGAAAAGTAGTAGTTTTTAATTTCTTCAAGTTAAGGTGGAGTTTTAGCACAAGTTTAAGCATTCACAATGCATTTCAAGAAAGCATGGCAAGAGTATATGAGCAGCGGAAAGTAAAGCACGCAAGTTGCAAGAAAGTAAAGGGATGAGATTGGAGTGTGCAAACGCAATTGGAGACACGAAGATTTTTGGCGTGGTTCCGATAGGTGGTGCTATCGTACATCCACGTTGGTGGAGACTTCAACCCACGAAGGGTAACGGTTGGGCGAGTCGACGGAGGGCTCCACCCACGAAGGGTCCACGAAGAAGCAACCTTGTCTATCCCACCATGGTCATCGCCCACGAAGGACTTGCCTCACTAGGGTAGATCTTCATGAAGTAGGCGATCTCCTTGCCCTTACAAACTCCTTGGTTCAACTCCACAATCTTGACGGAGGCTCCCAAGTGACACCTAACCAATCTAGGAGACACCACTCTCCAAAAGGTAATAAATGGTGTGTTGATGATGAACTCCTTGCTCTTGTGCTTCAAATGATAGTCTCCCCAACACTCAACTCTCTCACACATATTTGGATTTGGTGCAAATATGATTTGAGTGGAAAGCAACTTGGGGAAGGCTAGAGATCAAGATTCTTGTGGTTGGATTGGAATATCTTGGTCTCAACACATGAGTAGGTGGTTCTCTCTCAGAAAATGAATGTTGGAAGTGTGGGCACGTTCTGATGGCTCTCTCCCATGATGGAGGATGGGTGGAGGGGTATATATAACCTCCACACAAAATCTAGCCGTTACACACAATTTAATAAACTCGGTGCGACCGAATACTGAAACTCGGTCAGACCGATTTAGTTCAAAATGTGAACGTTAGGCTTTTCGGTGGGACCAATATGATCAACTTGGTGGGACCGATGTGCTAGGGTTAGGGTAAAACCTCAACTCGGTTTGACCGAGTACATAAACTCGGTGAGACCGATTTTGGTAATAAGCAAAACACAGATTGGTCAAGCAAACTCGGTGGGACCAATTGCATATCTCGGTGAGACCGAAATAATTGCAACAGGCAACAGAGAGTTTGCAAGCCCATCTCGGTGAGACCGAGATCCCATCGATGAGACTGAGCTGATTAGGGTTTCTGGCAGTGGCTATGTCAAGTGAACTCGGTGGTGCCGGATAGATCAAATCGGTGGGGCCGAGTTTGACTTTAGGTTTAGGACCTATGTGGAAATGAGAAAGTGGTTGAGGGCTTTGGTGCATATCACCAAGCACTTTGAGCAAGTAGACCATTAAGCAACACCTCATCCCCTTTTAATAGTATTGGCTTTTCCTATGGACTCAATGTGATCTTGGATCACTAAAAGTAGAAATGAAGAGTCTTGAGCTTTTGCCAATCTTCTGACCTTAGCGTCTTGAAGGGGTTCCACATCCTCTTGTCCTGCCACTCCAATGTTGAACTCATCTGAAATATACTAGATAAAAGTATTAGTCCAACAAGAGATATGTTGACATTAATTACCAAAATCACCCAGAGAGCACTTGTGCTTTCAATCTCCCCCTTTTTGGTAATTGATGACAACATACATCAAAGCTTTAGATAAAGATATGAAGAATAACAAGTAAAGCTTTGGAAAGACATGTAACATGCATATGCTCCCCCTACATGTATGCAATCATGTGAAGATAGATTATAAGAGTATGTGAATGCATAAGCATGTCAAAGCAAGCAATGAGTTACATGTATCTTGGCTATATGCATCAGAGCAAATGATGTTAAATATAGGAAGTGTACCTCCATGTTCATGAGTTCTCCTTGCATACAACATGTACAACAGCAAGAGATCATCATGCATATGGATGTGATGCATATACTTACCTTGTGGTCTTGAGCTGGCTTTGGAGGAGGTGAACTTGAGAAAACAGGGTTAGATAACACAAGAGCACCTACTAAACAAAGCAAATTTAGAAAACCACAGAAGTACCAAGATTGGGATGACATGTAGAGAGTGAGTACTAGGTATCTCTATTGGATATAGACATGTCCCCAAAGAGTAACGATATGCAACGAATTCGAAGATTTCCTTCCCTTAGATGTCTTTCTCCCCCTGAATCTTATATTTGATAATGGGAGAAGATAGGGAAAAGAAAATCAGAGCAAAACAATTGTACTAAACTTAACACATACTAACATGTCTTTCCCCTCTTGAAGACATGTGACTTCTCTCCTCTTTGAATACCAAGCATCTGGGAAGACTAAGAAATCTTTCCTTCCCATAGGGTCTCTCTCTCCCTTTGATGTGATTAAGCATTGATGTGATCTCTCTCTCCTTTTGACATCAATTTCCAGGAAGGGGTCTTCTGGAGTGTGAGTCGAATAGGTTTGGTCCTTGACTCACATGACAAAGCAGCATATAGAATGTGATGCAGGTAGAGGACAAGAATCGTTGAGTGGAGCTGGAACAAATATGCAGGATGCAAATGGCAAAGTGTTTTCTCAGTGTTGAATTCGGTTACTCCGAGTTGTTTGCTTCGGTGGCACCGACTTGTTTCGGTTTAGCCGAAATAAACAAACCGATGAGACCGAATTCAACTCAGAGAGAAAACAATTGTCATCTCAGCTCACTACGCAAATAGGATCTCACAAAGATTTGCAAGGAATTTACTGAAAGATTTGCAATGAATTGGATGCAGGGAATGCAGAACATAACAGAGAAAATAAATAAATCTAGATGACGTTTTTTTTATAAAAGAAGCAAATATGCAAGAGACAAATGCAAGAACACAGAGAAACACTAGAGAGCTTCATCTAGAATTGGTCGGCGACAAAGTCTCCTATGTTAGAGTATATTGACTGAGGAGTCAAGTGAGAACACTTGATCATAGGTCATACTCATCGTTTAAGCTCAAAAATGGGGTTACCATTTTTCGTTTAAGCATTTTGATGTATTCACATCTTGTTGAGCTGCCTTGACCCATGACTTGGGGTAAAGCTTCTCTAAGATGGAATGACATACCTTGGGTGGTGGTGTTGATCTTGATCATGTAGTTGAACTTGTATGGGATGCTCAAGGTTGATGTAGCTCATCAATGATTGGGAGCACCACTTGTAGTTTTGAGTTCATCTACCTACATGGGTTAGTCTTGCAAGGAAGAGCACTTGTGTTTCCAAAATGACAAGCATGAAATTTGGTATATAGAGATTGTCAAAGGATATGTTGAAAGGATTTATGCTTCCTTGTCTTCAACCACCATATTTGTAGAGACTTGGTGATGTAGAGATTGCTCAAGATGTGAATGAGTTGCAATCTCATAGATTTAGATTCATCCAAGTACCTACAAGGGTTAGATAGCATGCAAGGGTGCAAGTAGATCCAAGACATATGATCATCATTATAAGAGAAATATCAAGGATTAGTCAAAGACTCATGCCTTGCATGTATCCAAATGGAGTTTCTACTCCAGGTTTGAAGCATCAATGATGTTCAATTCACCTCTCAAACGGCAAAATACTTTCTCATCAAGCACTTTGGTGAATATATCTGCCAATTGCTTATCGGTACAAACATGCTTAAGATCAATATCTCCTTTAGCAACATGATCTCGAATGAAATGATGATGAACTTCAATATGCTTAGTTGGAGAATGTTGCACGGGATTATGAGCAATCTTAATAGCACTTTCATTGTCACAAAGCAATGGAACATGTTTCACATATATCCCATAATCTTTAAGAGTTTGGGTCATCCAAAGTAATTGAGCACAACATGAACCAGCGACAATGTATTCCGCTTCGGCGGTGGATAAGGATACCGAGTTTTGTTTCTTGGAGGACCAAGACACAAGAGATCTACCAAGAAATTGACAAGTACCCGAAGTGGACTTTCTATCAACCTTGTCACCGGCATAGTCCGAGTCGGAGTAGCCAACAAGATCAAAAGAAGACCTCTTAGGATACCAAATGCCCAAATTTGGTGTGTGAATTAAGTATCTCACTATCCTTTTCACAGCCTTAAGATGACATTCTTTGGGGGGCGCTTGATATCGTGCACACATGCACAAACTTAGCATAATATCGGGACGAGGCACATAGATATAACAATGAACCAATCATAGGGCGGTAAACCTTTTGGTCAACCATTTTGCCATCCTTAGTCAAGTCAAGATGTCCACTAGTAGGCATGGGTGTTTTCATACCTTTGCTTTCTTGCATGTTGAACTTCTTGAATAAGTCCTTGGTATACTTCGTTTGAGAAACAAATATTCCCTCCTTAGTTTGCTTGATTTGCAAACCAAGAAAGAACTTGAGTTCACTCATCATAGACATCTCAAACTTCTTCGACATTAGCGTTCCAAACTTTTCACTAAAATGAGGGTTAGTCAAACCAAATATGATATCATCAACATAAATTTGGCACACAAATAATTCTCCATTAACCCAGTAAAAATAGTATAATCAATCTTTCCAATCTCAAAGCCTTTTTCAATAAGAAACTTGGTCAAGCATTTATACCACGCTCTAGGAGCTTGTTTAAGACCATAAAGAGCTTTGTGAAGTTTGTAAACATGGTCGGGTTTCTTAGGATTAACAAAGCCGGGAGGTTGTTTAACATAAACTTCCTCCTCAATTTCACCATTTAGAAAAGCACTTTTAATGTCCATTTGGTACAAGGTAATATCATGGTGATTTGCATAGGCAAGTAAGATGCGGATGGACTCAAGTCTAGCAACGGGGGCATATGTCTCACCATAGTACATACCTTCGACTTCAGTGTAGCCTTGGGCGACGAGACGTGCTTTGTTGCGAACGACTTGTCCATCTTCGTCTTGCTTGTTGCGAAACACCCATTTGGTACCGATGATGTTGTGGTTGTTGTCGGGCTTCTCGACCAATGTCCACACTTGGTTCCTCTCAAAGTTGTGTAACTCTTCATGCATGGCATTTATCCAATTCGGATCTTCTAATGCTTCTTCAACCTTCATAGGTTCAATGCTAGATATGAATGAATAATGTTCACAAAAATTAGCCAAATGAGTTTTAGAGCGAGTGATTTCTCCCGGTTTGGATATCATTGAAGATTTGCTCGACGGGATGGTCTCTTGAAACTCTTGCTCTAACTCGTGAGAGCTTTTTTTTGGGTCAGGGTGGAGCATCTTCTTCTTCATCTTGTTCTTCCTCTTGGCCTTCTTCATTGTTGATGTTGTCGTTCTCTTGTTGAGGTGGAGAAGGAGGTTGATGAGGTTCATCTTGGTGTACTTCCTCGTTTTCTTCATCTTGACGTGTCCCACTTGTGGATGCCTCCATGTCAACTCTTGGTTCACCTTGTCGTGAGGTAGAAGCTTCCACTTGGACGGACGAGGTACTCTCCTTCACCTCCGTTGGACGAATTTTGCAAATAGACAATTCTTGGATTGCTTCCGAAGGGTCTTTGTCTCCTACATCAATTGGCAATTGCTCTACTTGTGAGCCGTTAGATTCATCAAACTTCACATCTACTGTCTCTTCAACCTTTCGGGTGAAATTGTTGTAGACACGGTAGGTTTGAGAGTTTGAGCCATAACCGAGTAGGAAACCCTCATGAGATTTAGGAGCAAATTTAGAACGATGATGCTTATCAAGAATGTAACACTTTGAGCCGAATACTTGAAAGTATCCAACTTGGGGTTTGTTACCAGTGAGAAGCTCGTATGCCGTCTTGCCGAGTAGCTTGTGAAGATATAAACGATTTGTTGCATGACAAGTTGTCTCAACCGCTTCCGCCCAAAAGTGTTTTGGCGTCTTGTACTCATCAAGCATCATTCTTGCCATCTCAATAAGAGTCCGGTTCTTCCTCTCAACAACTCCATTTTGTTGAGGCGTGTACGTAGCCGAGAGCTCGTGTGAAATCCCTTCTTCGTCAAGAAAGGTGTCCACATTGTCGTTCTTGAACTCCGTTCCATTGTCGCTGCGAACCTTCTTGATCTTCACTTCAAATTAATTTTGGGCCTTCCTAGCGAAATTCTTGAAGATCTTTTGGACCTGCGATTTATCATCAAGAAAGAACACCCACATAAATCTTGAAAAATCATCCACTATGACTAAACCAAACGAGTTTCCACCGAGACTTTTATATGTGTTTGGACCAAAGAGATCCATATGAAGTAGCTCGAGCGGTCTTCTCGTGGTCATGATGTTCTTCACTGGGTGGCTTCCTCCAACCTGTTTTCCTGCTTGACAAGCACTGCACAATCTATCCTTGTCAAATATAACATCTTTTACTCCAAGGATATGATCACCTTTAATAAGATTATCAAGATTTCGCATGCCCACATGACCTAACCTTCTATGTCACAACCAACCTTTAGAAGATTTAGCAGTTAAGCAAGTTCTAGGTTGAGCCTTTTTAGTGAAATCAACAATGCATAGATCACCTCTACATATACCGGTAAAGACCATTTTATGATTATCTCTTCGAAACACTTGGCAATCTACTTCAGTAAATAGGACACTGAAACCAAAGTCAGCTAGTCTAGATACGGAAAGTAAATTATAGCCAAGAGATTCAACGAGCATAACATTTTGTATGGAGCTATCATGTGAGATGGCCACCCTACCAAGGCCAACCACCTTACCCTTTGAGTTATCACCAAAGGTGACATACTTTCGAGGGTCGTTGTTTTCAGCAAGCTCACGAAACATATACTTATCTTCGGTCATGTGATCGGTACATCCACTATCAAGAACCCATTCCTTTCCTCCAGCCATGTAGCCACGAAGATTTGCCATAAGACCAAAATGTCTCATAGACTCATCGAGATCAAAGTCACTATCATCATCCTCATCATAGTATCCATGTTCAACATCGTCTGGTGATTGATCAATTCCTAGAGAGAATGATTCATTAGATAAGTTATCATCACAATGTTCATCTTTATGAATTCTAATGGCTTCGGAGATGATGTTGCTAATGATTCCAACATCTCCTTTGGCACGCATAAGGTCACGAAGCTCAAATAGACAATCACCAAACTTAGGATCATTGGAATTCATCTTACTCAAAGCAATAGACTTATGAAGAATTTCATCTATGTTTTGCAAGGAATAGTTTGGAAATCGTTCCTCAAGAAATCTCCATATAGTGTAAGCACAATCAAGAGTAGGCAAGCAACCAAAAAAATTTCTAGGCAAACCTCTAGTAATAAGGTTGACAGTTCTAAGGTTGCGGATCATGTCAATAGACTCATCAGGAGTAGGATGCAAAGGATCAACAAGAGGCACACAAGGGCTAGTAATGTACTTGTTCAAATGATATTCATTGAAGATCTCAAGCATCTCATTTTTCCACTCACGAAAGAACTCTCCATCAAGTATAGGCACTCTACGTCTAAGACTCCCCAACGTAGACTCATCCATCTTCCTCCAATGGTGATTAAACCAAAGCAATGGAGACCAATACTCTGATACCAATTGAAAGGATCGATAAGAGGTGCCTAGAGGGGGGTGATTAGACCCTCAACAAGGAAAAGTAGCAGTTTTTAATTTCTTCAAGTTAAGGTGGAGTTTTAGCACAAGTTTAAGCATTCACAATACATTTCAAGCAAGCATGGCAAGAGTATATGAGCAGCGGAAAGTAAAGCAAGCAAGTTGCAAGAAAGTAAAGGGATGGGATTGGAGTGTGCAAACGCAATTGAAGACACGGAGATTTTTGGTGTGGTTCTGATAGGTGGTTCTATCGTACATCCACGTTGGTGGAGACTTCAACCCACAAAGGGTAACGGTTGCGCGAGTCCACGGAGGGTTCCACCCACGAAGGGTCCACGAAGAAGCAACCTTGTCTATCCCACCATGGCCATCGCCCACGAAGGACTTGCCTCACTGTAACGCCCACGATGCGGCTATATCTCCCACGTGTCGAGGCACGACTTAGAGGCATAACCGCATAGTGGTTTTGTCGCAAGAAGGGTCATCTTCACACAATCCCATGTAATGAACAAGAATGGGATAAAGAGTTGGCTTACAATCGCCACTTCACACAATACATAAATATTAATCATACATCATCCAAAATACAAGCATATAGACCAACTACGGTCAAAATCCAGATGAAAATAAGACAACCCCAAATGCTAGATCCCCGATCGTCCCGACTGGGCTCCACTACTGATCATCAGGGAAAGACACATAGTAACGACCACGTTCCTCGTTGAACTCCCACTTGAGATCGACGCCATCATCTGCACTGACATCATCGGCACCTGCAACTGTTTTGGTAGAATCTGTGAGTCACGGGGACTCAGCAATCTCACAACCGCGAGATCAAGACTATTTAAGCTAGTAGGAAAGGATGGTGTAAAGAGGTGGAGCTGCAGCGGCAAAAGCATATATGGTGGCTAACCTGCGCAAATGAGAGCAAGAAGAGAAGCAGCGGAACGGACGTCATCTAGCAATGACCAAGAAGTGATCCTGAACACCTACTTACGTCAAACATAACTCAGACCGTGTTCACTTCCCGGACTCCGCCGAGAAGAGACCATCACGGCTACACACGCAGTTGATGTATTTTAATTGGGTCAAGTGACAAGTTATCTACAACCGGACATTAACAAATTCCCATCTGCCTCATAACCGCGGGCACGGCTTTCGAAAGATAATACCCTGCAGGGGTGTCCCAACTTAGCCCATCATAAGCTCTCACGGTCAACGAAGGATAAACCTTCTCCTGGAAAGACCCGATCAGTCTCGGAATCCCGGTTTACAAGACATCTCGACAATGGTAAAACAAGACCAGCAAAGCCACCCAAATGTGCCGACAAATCCCGATAGGAGCTGCACATATCTCGTTCTCAGGGCACACCGGATGAGACATCCTACGAGTAAAACCAGACCTCGAGTTTCCAAGAGGGGGCCCCGCAGTCTGCTCAGTTCGGACCAACACTCGAAGGAGCACTGGCCCGGGGGGTTAAAATAAGATGACCCTCGGGCTCGCGAAAACCCGGGGGAAAAGGCTTAGGTAGAAAATGGTAAAACCAAGGTTGGGCCTTGCTGGAGGAGTTTTATTCAAGGCGAACTGTCAAGGGGGTCCCATAAATCACCCGACCGCGTAAGGAACGCAAACTCAAGGAACATAATCCCGGTATAACAGTAACTAGGGCGACAAGAGTGGAACAAAACACCAGGCATAAGGCCGAGCCTTCCACCCTTTACCAAATATATAGATGCATTAATTAAATAAGAGATATTGTGATATCCCAACATATCCATGTTCCGACATGGAACAAACTTCAACTTCACCTGCAACTAGCAACGCTATAAGAGGGGCTGAGCAAAAGCGGTAACATAGCCAAACAACGGTTTGCTAGGAGAGGATGGTTAGAGGCTAACATGGCAAAAATGGGAGACATGATATAGGAAGTGATAGGTAGCGGAGCATGGCAATAGAGCGAACAACTAGCAAAGCAAAGATAGAAGTGATTTCGAGGGGTGGTCATCTTGCCTGCAAGATTCTCAGAGTTGTCGAAAGCTTGATCCTCGTAAGCGTACTCGACAGGTTCCTCGTTCACGAACTCGTCTCCCGGCTCTACCCAAGACAAGAACACAAACAAACGGAACCACAATCAACAACGAGGAATGCGCAAGCAACATGATGCAAAACATGTATGATATGCATGATATGCGATGCATATGCGTGCTCCGGAAGGAAAATGATGAACATGGAAGTAACTTGGCAAACCAAGCATGCCACTGGAAAGATGAGGTGATTTCGGTCGAAATCGATATAAAGATCACCGGAATCGGATGCACGGTTTGCAAATGGCAAGCAAAACAAGAATGACACGAATCTGCGATTAACAGCAAGATAGCACTTAAAATGCAACAAACAACAATGCTACAGCACCCCAACATAGCAACAAAGCACATGGAAGTAATCTACAGTAGGTGCTTGACAAAAGATGAACACTAAGCTATGGCTAGTTCACAACATATCAATCTCAAACAAGCATGGCAAAAGTGCAAAAGATTACAGGTTCACAGACCTAGTGAAAAACTGGACATGGCAGTAAACAGCATCAGGTAGCAATGTTCGGAGCACAAAATCAACATGCTACAGGAACTTAACATAGCAAAACAAGGCATGGAAGTGTTCTACTAAATGCACATGACAAAAGTCCCTTACTTACCATAAGCCAAAAAGGACCAGAAGATATGATGGCAATCATGTAAACATAGCAAGTTTCGTTATCAGGTTTCAGACTTCAGAAAACAGAGCATGGCAGAAATAATAATATGTAGGCCTCTTTGTGAGCTTGATGCACTCACTACAGAGCAATACATGACAAACCAAGCATACCTAAAGCAAGATGGCATGTTTATGAAGCTAACCATGGCAAGAACAATTGCATAGCATGTATGGATCAACTACAATAAGCTTGGCAAAATTGCATATCATGTTAAGAATCTGCCAGAAATATTTTATAACAAAAGTAGAGCAAAATTGAGTCATGCTATGGCACTCCATAATTGCAAACAATTGCAGGAATGGATCAACTACAACTATATCTACAAAACATCCTTACTGAACATCTCCAAAATATGCATGGATCTCTCTGTAGCATCAAGTTTACATGGCAACAAAATAACAGCAGACAAGGGCTTAGAGAAATCACCAAGTCCCTAAAATCAGAAATATTACGGAGCCTACTTTGCATGCTTGTGCTAGTCACCATAGAGATCAAAAAAATACATGGACTACACCACTGGAGAGATGGCATGGCATACTTCAAAACACATGTAGAGCTCATGCCCAAAAGATGCACAGATTTAATGATACAAAAATGACAAATCTCCAAGTTCTGATAAGAACCAGAGAATAACAGCAACTAGCCCTCTTCCAACAGAGATTTGGGAATCAAGATGACCTCTAATGAACATGGTGCGATTGAACAAAATGAAAAGCATCATGAGGCGAACAATTTGACATATTACACGCGCGAATCGGAGCTACATGCACGGAGTTATAGCAATACGAACAGAGGCACATACTAAGGAAGTCTGAGGACTTGGAGAAAAAAGGGGGGCGAGAAAAGTCAACGGGGGCTACCGATCTGGATCGAGCCCGTGGCTCGTGCTCGGCCTCGCCGGCGACGGCCGGAGGAGGAGAGGTGGCCGGCGGTGGTGGCCGGCGGTGGCGACCGACGCCGGAGGAGGAGGGGAGGCCGGAGGGCGCGGCGGTGGAGCACGGCGCCGGGCGGCGAGGGGCGCGGGCGTGTGCCGGCGGCCAGTGGCGGCCGAGCGCGGCGCAGGCGGCGGTGATGGCTGCGGCGGCCGCGGCGGCGAGCAAGGCGGCGGCGGCGCGGGCGCGGTGGAGGCGGCGGGTGCGGGGCGCGGGGCGGCGAGGGTTCGGGCCGGCGGGCCCGCGGCGGGCCGGGCGGGCCGGTGCGGTGGAGATCCGGCGGCGACAGGTGGCGGCGCGCGATTCGTCCGCCGGCGCGGGCGGACGTGTCCGGCGCGGGTGGACTTTGTCCGGCGGCGCGAGGTGGAAGACGCTAGGGTTTAGACTGCGATTTCGTTTTTCGGGATGCCCACATATAAATAGGTAGAGGGAGCTAGGAGGCTCCAAATGAGGTGCGGTTTTCGCCCACACGATCGTGATCGAACGACCTAGAGCATGGAAGAGAGTTTGGTGGGTTTTGGGCTGATTTAAGATGGGGTTTTTGCTGGACACTCAAATGGACTTTGCGGATGCCCGGTTAACCGTTGGAGTACCAAACGACCTCCAAATGGAACGAAACTTGACCGGTAGTCTCCGGGTGGTATATTAAGGCCACTTGACAAGCCTCGGTCCATTCCAAGAAAGTTTGACACCTGCACACGAAAGAAAACGAAAGGGGTGCACCGGAGGAGATAGGAGCGCCGGATTGCAAAACGGACAACGGGGAAAATGCTCGGATGCAAGAGACGAACACGTATGCGAATGCAATGCACATGATGACATGATATGAAAATGCATGACATGACAAAATACAAAACGAAGACAAAACCCGACAACGGAGGGAAAATCATATCACATAGCCGAAAATGGCAAGAGTCGAAGTTACAAATATGGCAAGTTACATGCGGGGTGTTACACTCACTAGGGTAGATCTTCACGAAGTAGGCTATCTCCTTGCCCTTACAAACTCCTTGGTTCAACTCCACAATCTTGACGGAGGCTCCCAAGTGACACCTAACCAATCTAGGAGACACCACTCTCCAAAAGGTAATAGATGGTGTGTTGATGATGAACTCCTTGCTCTTGTGCTTCAAATGATAGTATCCCCAACACTCAACTCTCTCACACAGATTTGGATTTAGTGGAAAGATGATTTGAGTGGAAAGAAACTTGGGGAAGGCTAGAGATCAAGATTCTTGTGGTTGGATTGGAATATCTTGGTCTCAACACATGAGTAGGTGGTTCTCTCTCAGAAAATGAATGTTGGAAGTGTAGGCATGTTCTGATGGCTCTCTCCCCTAATGGAGGATGGGTGGAGGGGTATATATAGCCTCCACACAAAATCTAGTCGTTACACACAATTTACCAAAATCGGTGGGACCGAATACTAAAATTCGATCAGACCGATTTAGTTCAAAATGTGAATGTTAGGCTTTTCGGTGGGACCAATATGATCAACTCGGTGGGACCGATGTGCTAGGGTTAGGGTAAAACCTCAACTCGGTGTGACCGATTACACAAACTCGGTGAGACCGATTTTGGTAATAAGCAAAACAGAGAGTTGGTCAAGCAAACTCGGTGGGACCAATTGCATATCTCGGTGAGACCAAAATAATTACAACGTGCAACAGAGAGTTTGCAAGCCCATCTTGGTGAGACCGAGATCCCATCAGTGAGACCGAGCTGATTAGGGTTTCTGGCAATGGCTATGTCAAGTGAACTCGATGGCGCCGGATAGATCAAATCGGTGGGGCCGAGTTTGACTTTAGGTTTAGGACATATGTGGAAATGAGAAAGTGGTTGAGGGCTTTGGAGCATATCACCAAGCACTTTGAGCAAGTAGACCATTAAGCAACACCTCATCCCTTTTAATAGTATTGGCTTTTCCTATGGACTCAATGTGATCTTGGATCACTAAAAGTAGAAATGAAGAGTCTTGAGCTTTTGCCAATCTTCTGTCCTTAGCATCTTGAAGGGATTCCACATCCTCTTGTCCTGCCACTTCAATGTTGAACTCATCTGAAATATACTAGATATTCCAACAAGAGATATGTTGACATTAATTGCCAAAATCACCCAGGGAGCACTTGTGCTTTCAGCAGTTGAGCTGCTAAATCCTAGCATCAGCACTAGCATCGGCGCAAAAAAAAGGAACCCAGCGCTTAGGCCTTTTGTAATGTGTGAAATTAGCCATTAGTTTTACAAGATTAATTTAATTTCATAAACGCCTATCTTAGCGTCTTGCATCGAAGATTCCCTTAGGATCAATATGAAGATGATGAAGATGCAAGAGATAGATCGTATCGTTACCAACAAACGCGACAGAAATGGGGGCGCCCTGCCAGTATGCACGCATACGGAATCACTAATCTAGCAAAGCTTCGCCGTACAGAACAAAAAACCACCTGAGACTAGAGGTGGTGTGGAACACCCTTATGACCGAGCGAATTTTTCAGGGAGAGAGAGAGAGAGAGAGAGAGAGAGAGAAGGCACAGCCTCCAAGCACAAAAGGATGTGTTGGAGGGCTCCTCCTCACATAGTTATAGGCACAAGGGAGGGCCAATGCTTGGAAGAGGGGTTGCCTTCTCCTAGGGAGATGGGGTGCGCCAAACCCTAACCGTCCCCTATGCCTTGGCCCCTAAGGCTTAGCTCTAAATCAATAAAAGGTTTCCTCGACACCACCAAAACAAGGTTCCGTGAAGAACACTGACGGGTCGTTTGCCCAGAATGGACCCGCAACAACAGGCATGGTCCTTCGGGATACTTAAGAGCATCTCCAATAGATGGTCCAAAATTTGGCGGTCCAAAACCGGAGTTGTAAAATTTGTGTTGGGGAACGTAGTAATTTCAAAAAGATTCCTACGCACACGCAAGATCATAGTGATGCATAGCAACGAGAGGGGAGAGTGTTGTCCACGTACCCTCGTAGACCGACAGCGGAAGCGTTATCACAACGCGGTTGATGTAGTCGTACGTCTTCACGATCCGACCGATCAAGTACCGAACGCACGGCACCTCCGAGTTCTGCACACGTTTAGCTCGATAACGTCCCTCGAACTCCGATCCAGCCGAGTGTTGAGGGAGAGTTTCGTCAGCACGACGGCGTGGTGACGATGATGATGTTCCACCGACGCAGGGCTTCGCCTAAGCTCCGCGACGGTATTATCGAGGTGTAATCTGGTGGAGGGGGGCACCGCACACGGCTAAAATATCGTATATCAAGTGTGTCCATGGGGTGCCCCCTGCCCCCGTATATAAAGGAGCAAGGGAGGAGGAGGCCGGCCCTAGGAGGGGGCGCACCAAGTGTGGAGTCCTACTAGGACTCCCTAGTCCTAGTAGGATTCCACCTCCCATATGAAATAGGAAAAGAGGAAGGGAAAAAGAGAAGGAAGGAAGGGGGCGCCCCCCTTCCCTAGTCCAATTTGGACCAGACCAAGGGGAGGGGTGCGGCCACCCTTGAGGCCCTTTTTCTTCTTTCCCGTATGGCCCAATAAGGCCCAATACGTATTCCCGTAACTCTCCGGTACTCCGAAAAATACCCGAATCACTCGGAACCTTTCCGAAGTCCGAATATAGTCGTCCAATATATCGATCTTTACATCTCAACCATTTCGAGACTCCTCGTCATGTCCCCGATCTCATGCGGGACTCCAAACTCCTTCGGTACATCAAAACTCAATAAAACTGTCATCGTAACGTTAAGCGTGCGGACCCTACGGGTTCGAGAACTATGTAGACATGACCGAGACACGTCTCCGGTCAATAACCAATAGCGGGACATGGATGCCCATATTGGCTCCCACATATTCTACGAAGATCTTTATCGGTCAGACCGCATAACAACATACATTGTTCCCTTTCTCACCGGTATGTTACTTGCCCGAGATTTGATCGTCGGTATCTCGATACCTAGTTCAATCTCGTTACCGGCAAGTCTCTTTACTCGTTCCGTAACACATCATCCCGCAACTAACTCATTAGTCACAATGCTTGCAAGGCCTATAGTGATGTGCATTACCGAGTGGGCCCAGAGATACCTCTCCGACAATTGGAGTGACAAATCCTAATCTCGAAATACGCCAACCCAACAAGTACCTTTGGAGACACCTGTAGAGCACCTTTATAATCATCCATTTACGTTGTGACGTTTGGTAGCACACAAAGTGTTCCTCCGGTAAACGGGAGTTGCATAATCTCATAGTCATAGGATGTATAAGTCATGAAGAAAGCAATAGCAACATACTAAACGATCGAGTGCTAAGCTAACGGAATGGGTCAAGTCAATCACGTCATTCTCCTAATGAGGTGATCTCGTTAATCAAATGACAACTTATGTCTATGGCTAGGAAACATAACCATCTTTGATTAACGAGCTAGTCAAGTAGAGGCATACTAGTGACACTCTGTTTGTCTATATATTCACACATGTATTATGTTTCCGGTTAATACAATTCTAGCACGAATAATAAACATTTATCATGATACAAGGAAATAAATAATACTTTATTATTGCCTCTAGGGCATATTTCCTTCAGTCTCCCACTTGCACTAGAGTCAATAATCTAGATTACACAGTAATGATTCTTACACCCATGGAGCCTTGGTGCTGATCATGTTTTGCTCGTGGAAGAGGCTTAGTCAACGGGTCTGCAACATTCAGATCCGTATGTATCTTGCAAATTTCTATGTCTCCCACCTGGACTAAATCCCGGATGGAATTGAAGCGTCTTTTGATGTGCTTGGTTCTCTTGTGAAATCTGGATTCCTTTGCCAAGGCAATTGCACCAGTATTGTCACAAAAGATTTTCATAGGACCCGATGCACTAGGTATGACACCTAGATCGGATATGAACTCCTTCATCCAGACTCCTTCATTTGCTGCTTCCGAAGCAGCTATGTACTCCGCTTCACATGTAGATCCCGCCACGACGCTTTGTTTAGAACTGCACCAACTGACAGTTCCACCGTTCAATGTAAATACGTATCCGGTTTGCGATTTAGAATCGTCCGGATCAGTGTCAAAGCTTGCATCAACGTAACCATTTACGATGAGCTCTTTGTCACCTCCATATACGAGAAACATATCCTTAGTCCTTTTCAGGTATTTCAGGATGTTCTTGACCGCTGTCCAGTGATCCACTCCTGGATTACTTTGGTACCTTCCTGCTAGACTTATAGCAAGGCATACATCAGGTCTGGTACACAGCATTGCATACATGATAGAGCCTATGGCTGAAGCATAGGGGACATCTTTCATCTTCTCTCTATCTTCTGCAGTGGTCGGGCATTGAGTCTTACTCAACTTCACACCTTGCAACACAGGCAAGAATCCTTTCTTTGCTTGATCCATTTTGAACTTCTTCAAAACTTTGTCAAGGTATGTGCTTTGTGAAAGTCCAATTAAGCGTCTTGATCTATCTCTATAGATCTTGATGCCCAATATATACGCAGCTTCACCGAGGTCTTTCATTGAAAAACTCTTATTCAAGTATCCCTTTATGCTATCCAGAAATTCTATATCATTTCCAATCAGTAATATGTCATCCACATATAATATCAGAAATGCTACAGAGCTCCCACTCACTTTCTTGTAAATACAGGCTTCTCCAAAAGTCTGTATAAAACCAAATGCTTTGATCACACTATCAAAGCGTTTATTCCAACTCCGAGAGGCTTGCACCAGTCCATAAATGGATCGCTGGAGCTTGCACACTTTGTTAGCTCCCTTTGGATTGACAAAACCTTCTGGTTGCATCATATACAACTCTTCTTCCAGAAATCCATTCAGGAATGCAGTTTTGACATCCATTTGCCAAATTTCATAATCATAAAATGCGGCAATTGCTAACATGATTCGGACAGACTTAAGCATCGCTACGGGTGAGAAGGTCTCATCGTAGTCAATCCCTTGAACTTGTCGAAAACCTTTCGCAACAAGTCGAGCTTTATAGACAGTAACATTACCATCAGCGTCAGTCTTCTTCTTGAAGATCCATTTATTTTCAATGGCTTGCCGATCATTGGGCAAGTCAACCAAAGTCCATACTTTGTTCTCATACATGGATCCCATCTCAGATTTCATGACCTCAAGCCATTTTGTGGAATCTGGGCTCACCATCGCTTCTTCATAGTTCGTAGGTTCGTCATGGTCTAGTAACATAACTTCCAGAACAGGATTACCGTACCACTCTGGTGCGGATCTTACTCTGGTTGATCTACGAGGTTCAGTAATAACTTGATCTGAAGTTTCATGATCATCATCATTAACTTCCTCACTAATTGGTGTAGGTGTCTCAGAAACTGGTTTCTGTGATGAACTACTTTCCAATAAGGGAGCAGGTATAGTTACCTCATCAAGTTCTACTTTCCTCCCACTCACTTCTTTCGAGAGAAACTCCTTCTCTAAAAAAATTCCGAATTTAGCAACAAAAGTTTTGCCTTCGGATCTGTGATAGAAGGTATACCCAACAGTCTCCTTTGGGTATCCTATGAAGACACATTTCTCCGATTTGGGTTCGAGCTTATCAGGTTGAAGTTTCTTCACATAAGCATCGCAGCCCCAAACTTTAAGAAACGACAACTTTGGTTTCTTGCCAAACCACAGTTCATAAGGCGTCGTCTCAACGGATTTTGATGGTGCCCTATTTAACGTGAATGTAGCTGTCTCTAATGCATAACCTCAAAACGATAGTGGTAGATCGGTAAGAGACATCATATATTGCACCATATCTAATAAAGTACGGTTACGATGTTCGGACACACCATTACACCGTGGTGTTCCAGGTGGCGTGAGTAGTGAAACTATTTCACATTGTTTTAACTGAAGGCCAAACTCGTAACTCAAATACTCTTCTCTACGATCAGATCATAGAAACTTTATTTTCTTGTCACGATGATTTTCCACTTCACTCTGAAATTCTTTGAACTTTTCAAATGTTTCAGACTTATGTTTCATCAAGTAGATATACCCATATCTGCTCAAATCATCTGTGAAGGTGAGAAAATAAAGATATCCGCCACGAGCCTCAATATTCATTGGACCACATACATCTGTATGTATGATTTCCAACAAATCTGTTGCTCTCTCCATAGTACCGGAGAACGGCGTTTTAGTCATCTTGCCTATGAGGCACGGTTCGCAAGCATCAAGTGATTCATAATCAAGTGATTCCAAAATCCATCAGTATGGAGTTTCTTCATGCGCTTTACACCGATATGACCTAAACGGCAGTGCCACAAATAAGTTGCACTATCATTATTAACTTTGCATCTTTTGGCTTCAATATTATGAATATGTGTATCACTACGATCGAGATCCAACAAACCATTTTCGTTGGTGTGTATGACCATAGAAGGTTTTTATTCATGTAAACAGAACAACAATTGTTCTCTAACTTAAATGAATAACCGTATTGCAATAAACATGATCAAATCATATTCATGCTCAAAGCAAACACCAAATAACACTTATTTAGTTTCAACACTAATCCCGAAAGTACAGGGAGTGTGCGATGATGATCATATCAATCTTGGAACTACTTCCAACACACATCGTCACCTCTCCTTTTACTAGTCTCTGTTTATTCTGCAACTCCCGTTTCGAGTTACTACTCTTAGCAACTGAACCAGTATCAAATACTGAGGGGTTGCTATAAACAATAGTAAAGTACACATCAATAACATGTATATCCAATATACCTTTGTTCACTTTGCCATCCTCCTTATCCACCAAATAGTTGGGGTAGTTCCGCTTCTAGTGACCAGTCCCTTTGCAGTATAAGCACTTAGTGTCAGGCTTAGGACCAGACTTAGGCTTCTTCACTTGAGCAGCAACTTGCTTGCCGTTCTTCTTGAAGTTCCCCTTCTTCCCTTTGCCCTTTTCTTGAAACTAGTGGTCTCGTCAACCATCAACACTTGATGTTTTTTCTTGATTTCTACCTTCGTCGATTTCAGCATCACGAAGAGCTCGGGAATTACTTTCGTCATCCCTTACATACTATAGTTCATCACGAAGTTCTACTAACTTGGTGATGGTGACTAGAGAATTCTGTCAATCACTATTTTATCTGGAAGATTAACTCCCACTTGATTCAAGCGATTGTAGTACCCAGACAATCTGAGCACATGCTCACTAGTTGAGCGATTCTCCTCCATCTTTTAGCTATAGAACTTGTTGGAGACTTCATATCTCTCAACTCGGGTTTTTGCTTGAAATATTAACTTCAACTCCTGGAACATCTTATATGGTCCATGACGTTCAAAACGTCTTTGAAGTCCCGATTCTAAGCCGTTAAGCATGGTGCACTAAACTATCAAGTAGTCATCATATTGAGCTAGCCAAACGTTCATAACGTCTGCATCTGCTCCTGCAATAGGTCTGTCACCTAGCGGTGCATCAAGGACATAATTTTTCTGTGCAGCAATGAGCATAATCCTCAGATCACGGATCCAATCCGCATCTTTGGTACTAACATCTTTCAACTTTGCTTTCTCAAGAAACGCATTAAAATTCAACGGAACAACAGCACGGGCCATCTATCTACAATTAACATAGACAAGCAATATACTATCAGGTACTAAGTTCATGATAAATTCAAGTTCAATTAATCATATTACTTAAGAACTCCCACTTAGATAGACATCCCTCTAATCCTCTAAGTGATCACGTGATCCATATCAACTAAACCATGTCCGATCATCACGTGAGATGGAGTAGTTTCAATGGTGAACATCACTATGTTGATCATATCTACTATATGATTCACGCTCGACCTTTCGGTCTCCGTGTTCCGAGGCCATATCTGTTATATGCTAGGCTCGTCAAGTTTAACCTGAGTATTCCGCGTGTGCAACTGTTTTGCACCCGTTGTATTTGAACGTAGAGCCTATCACACCCGATCATCACGTGGTGTCTCAGCACGAAGAACTTTCGCAATGGTGCATACTCAGGGAGAACACTTATACTTTCATAATTTAGTGAAGGATCATCTTATAATGCTACCGTCAAACAAAGCAAGATAAGATGCATAAAGTATTAACATCACATGCAATCAATATAAGTGATATGATATGGCCATCATCATCTTGTGCTTGTGATCTCCATCTCCGAAGCACCGTGCTTGTGATCTCCATCTCCGAAGCACCGTCATGATCACCATCGTCACCGGCGCGACACCTTGATCTCCATCGTAGCATCGTTGTCGTCTCGTCAATCTTATGCTTCTACGACTATCGCTACCGCTTAGTGATAAAGTAAAGCATTACATGGCGATTGCATTGCATACAATAAAACGACAACCATATGGCTCCTGCCAGTTGCCGATAACTCGGTTACAAAACATGATCATCTCATACAACAAATTATATCACATCATGTCTTGACCATATCACATCACAACATGCCCTGCAAAAACAAGTTAGACGTCCTCTACTTTGTTGTTGCAAGTTTTACGTGGCTGCTACGGGCTTAGCAAGAACCGTTCTTACCTACGCATCAAAACCACAACGATAGTTTGTCAAGTTGGTGATGTTTTAACCTTCGCAAGGACCGGGCGTAGCCACACTCGGTTCAACTAAAGTGAGAGAGACAGACACCCGCCAGTCACCTTTAAGCAACGAGTGCTCGCAACGGTGAAACCAGTCTCGCGTAAGCATACGCGTAATGTCGGTCCGGGCCGCTTCATCTCACAATACCGCTGAACCAAAGTATGACATGCTGGTAAGCAGTATGACTTATATCGCCCACAACTCACTTGTGTTCTACTCGTGCATAGCATCAACGCATAAAACTAGGCTCGGATGCCACTGTTGGGGAACGTAGTAATTTCAAAAAAATTCCTACGCACACGCAAGATCATGGTGATGCATAGCAACGAGAGGGGAGAGTGTTGTCCACGTACCCTCGTAGACCGACAGCGGAAGCGTTATCACAACGCGGTTGATGTAGTCGTACGTCTTCACGATCCGACCGATCAAGTACCGAACGCACGGCACCTCCGAGTTCTGCACACGTTCAGCTCGATGACGTCCCTCGAACTCCGATCCAGCCGAGTGTTGAGGGAGAGTTTCGTCAGCACGATGGCGTGGTGACGATGATGATGTTCCACCGACGCAGGGCTTCGCCTAAGCTCCGCGACGGTATTATCGAGGTGTAATCTGGTGGAGGGGGGCACCGCACACGGCTAAAATATCGTATATCAAGTGTGTCCATGGGGTCCCCCTGCCCCCGTATATAAAGGAGCAAGGGAGGAGGAGGCCGGCCCTAGGAGGGGGCGCACCAAGTGTGGAGTCCTACTAGGACTCCCTAGTCCTAGTAGGATTCCACCTCCCATATGGAATAGGAAAAGAGGAAGGGAAAAAGAGAAGGAAGGAAGGCGCCCCCTTCCCTAGTCCAATTCGGACCAGACCAAGGGGAGGGGAGCGGCCACCCTTGAGGCCCTTTTTCTTCTTTCCCGTATGGCCCAATAAGGCCCAATACGTATTCCCGTAACTCTCCGGTACTCCGAAAAATACCCGAATCACTCGGAACCTTTCCGAAGTCCGAATATAGTCGTCCAATATATCGATCTTTACGTCTCGACCATTTCGAGACTCCTCGTCATATCCCCGATATCATCCGGGACTCCGAACTCCTTCGGTACATCAAAACTCAATAAAACTGCCATCGTAACGTTAAGCGTGCGGACCCTACGGGTTCGAGAACTATGTAGACATGACCGAGGCACGTCTCCGGTCAATAACCAATAGCGGGACCTGGATGCCCATATTGGCTCCCACATATTCTACGAAGATCTTTATCGGTCAGACCGCATAACAACATACGTTGTTCCCTTTGTCACCGGTATGTTACTTGCCCGAGATTTGATCATCGGTATCTCGATACCTAGTTCAATCTCGTTACCGGCAAGTCTCTTTACTCATTCCGTAACACATCATCCCGCAACTAACTCATTAGTCACAATGCTTGCAAGGCTTATAGTGATGTGCATTACCGAGTGGGCCCAGAGATACCTCTCCGACAATTGGAGTGACAAATCCTAATCTCGAAATACGCCAACCCAACAAGTACCTTTGGAGACACCTGTAGAGCACCTTTATAATCACCCATTTACGTTGTGACGTTTGGTAGCACACAAAGCGTTCCTCCGGTAAACGGAAGTTGCATAATATCATAGTCATAGGAACATGTATAAGTCATGAAGAAAGCAATAGCAACATACTAAACGATCGAGTGCTAAGCTAACGGAATGGGTCAAGTAAATCACGTCATTCTCCTAATGAGGTGATCTCGTTAATCAAATGACAACTTATGTCTATGGCTAGGAAACATAACCATCTTTGATTAACGAGCTAGTCAAGTAGAGGCATACTAGTGACACTCTGTTTGTCTATATATTCACACATTTATTATGTTTCCGGTTAATACAATTCTAGCACGAATAATAAACATTTATCATGATACAAGGAAATAAATAATACTTTATTATTGCCTCTAGGGCATATTTCCTTCAATTTGGACCGTCGAAAAGTGCGTTTTGGAGCTCCCAAAAAAGCTCAACTCCAACAGATGGTCCAAAAGAGCAACTCCAATAGATGGTCCAAAATGAAGATGTAAATTTCTTAAGACGACATAGTACTAGTCCATTCAACATAGTTCAAACATCAAATTCAACATAGTTTCATACATGAACTTCAACTACTACTTATTCAAACTACTAGATAAACTACTCCTCATCATCGGAGCTGCGGAACTGCGCCCAGAACTCCTCCTTCGTCGGGTCATCGCACCCCTCCTCCTCCTCCTCGTCCGAGAAGTCTGCCCAGTCCTCCTCGGAAGAGGACTCGATGGGATCACCGTCGAGGGACCGGCCTCGTCCTCCTTCTTCGGCCCCTTCTTCTTCTGCTCCGCCTCACGCTTCCAGTAGTACTCCCAGCTCGGCCTGGACGTACTCCGGATGCTCCCGAGCAAACCTCGCCATCGCCTCCTCGTCGGTCTCGCCAGCACTGACGACAACCGACGGCTTCTTCGTCTTCTACTTCTTCGTCGTGAGCTCCTTCATGTTGATGCCCTGCGGCACAAGCATCTCCGCTTCCGCTCGACTCTCGATCTCTGGAAGTTGAGGTGCGACCGAGGCCTCTCGGCACGCCACACCGCCACGTCGTAGGCACGCGCGGCCTCGTGGGCGGAGGGGTACGTGCCGATCCACCAACGCCTTCCGGCGTCGGAGAACTCCACGCCCCAGTTACCGGAGGGCTTCTGCCTCACGCCGAAGAAGCCCGACTTGCCCTTCGGCGTCTTTTTCGGAGCCATCGGAGAGCGGTGGAGCGGCGGCGGCGTGCGGCCGGGGCAGTGGCGGACGGAGCCGGGCGGGGCGATGCTGCGGGGCGGTGGCGGCATGCAGGGCGGTGGCGGACGGAGCCGGGCAGGGCGGAGCTGCGGGGCGGCGGCGGCGGCGTGCGGGGCGGTGGCGGACGGAGGTACGGCGGGCGGGGCGGTGGCGGACGGAGCTACGGCGGGCGGGCGGGCGCGGGGCGGCGTGGAAACAGCGGCGGGCGGCGGGGCGGCGTGGAAACAGCGGCGGGGGGCGGGGCGGCGCTGGATCTGATGCGAGCGGCGTGCGGCGGGGCGGCGGCGGGGTGTGGAGGCGGCGGGAAAGGAAATGAAGTGGCGGTTGGGCGTTCGCGGGCGGCGGCTAGTTTTGGACCAGATGCACCTCGTGATGTAAATTTGCATCGCGAGGTGTTATATTTTACATTACGAGGAGGCCGCGGTCCAATTTTTTTACATATAAACCGTCTGTTTGAGCTGCGTTTTTGGCCTCAAGTTAGTTGTTTTTACATTTGAACCATCTATTGAAGATGCTTTAAGGGAAGATCATATTTACCGCTTGTCATATCTTTTATCATCCCATGATGTGCTTGAAACAGAACTAAATGCTCTTTCTGCAGGAATTTCCCTCGCTATGCAATAGAGCAATCTTTCGCTTCATGTGGAATATGATTGTATGGAAGCCATAATATGATGAAAAATGAGAAGCAAGATAGATCGAGATATGTCTTCTTAGTTCGAAAGATCAAACCGAAGCTGTTAGAAAGAGAAACTTGTTTAAGATAGATCAAGATATGTCTTCTTAGTTCGAAAGATCAAACCGAAGCTGTTAGAAAGAGAAACTTGTTTTACTCATGTTCGACGTTGATAGAACTCTGTAAGCCATTTTATGGCTAGTTATGCTAGATTGTTTAGTCTAGTTGCTACTCCCTCCATTGCTGAATATAAGACCTTTCAGAGATTTTAATATGAATTGCATACAAAGCAAAATGAGTGAATTTACACTTAAAATATGTCTATGTACATCTGTATTAAAATCTCTAAAACGGCAAGTATATGGCGACCTATGGGTGTTGCACAGCTATGCAACAATGATTGCAACAACATTTGACGAGTAATACAAGTTTTTCCACGCGAAGAGAAAAAACTCAATAAAATGAGAAACATGTAATTTTTGTGTTAGCACAATCGCTCAAGGGAGACAGAAATGCAGCACCGCAAGCTGTAACACATTGCTGAATTTAAGATTGCATCTGTTTCGCATTTACATGTACATCAGCCCACAAGCAGGCGAACAATTCTATGCAACAGGAAAAGACGCTACATCCAATCGATGATGATCTGTGATCTATCAGTTATTAATCGAATACATCTCTACAGCTAGGTAGGTAGGGAGGGAGTGGTGACTGTACAACCTGCCATCTAAAAGCTATCTCCCATGATTAGGTAGGTAAGGTGAGTAGGAAAAAAAGAATGTCGTTGACTAAAATCTCCGAAGAGAAAAACCAATGCCCTCTGCCTACTATCCTTTTGACTACCCTAGGAAAACGTTCGATCTTGTCTTTAGCCAATGCACCATCTCCTTATCAAGAGGAGAATTGTTATTCAGCACAGCATCCATCATTGGAGTGCCAAAGAATCTTGGGTCGCTCTTGAACACCCATATCCGGTCCTTCGGCCATGGGCGTTGGGCCTGTTTCTCCTGTCAATCAACCATCAACAACGTCATTACATTTGTGACCAAGTCGAACCACAACAGCCACTAGAAAACACGCCATCAGACAAATGCATTAATCTTGAAGAAGTAGCACTTACCATCCGTGATAGCATGAATCTCACAGTTCTGGTGCCATAAACCCGCTCTTGAGTTGGCTTTACAGACTTTACATAGAAAGAGGACACATCTGGTAATGACATACAACCCTTTCTAGCTCTTGTCAGTCTAGATTCGGGTTCTGCATTCTGGCTGTACCAATAGATAAGCTGTGCTAAGCAATAGTTCTCTGGGTACGTCTTGCTGTACTCCTGGAAACCTGGTCCCAGTTTATCAGCATATTTGGGACCTAAATCGAGAGGACTGATATGAACTGGTGGAGACTTTACGGTCTTGTAGTCCTGTACGTGGTGTTAGTTGGGTCAGCTTCAAGTACAGATAAACAAAATCACAAGCATTTGTTTCACGACTGAGAGAAAGACAGAAAGCTTTTGCTTACTCGGGCTCTGAAGAAACACTTTGTGTAAGCATACATGTGAATCAAATCAGCAGCTGCGTCATGACGGCACTTGTATGTGCATGAAAGAGTTCTCAACTCATCACGCAACCTGTAGAAGGGAGTCAGCATCCAAATTTGGATAATTAGAGCTGAGGAGTCAGATTTCAAACATACCATAACAGAGAATTTCGGATGTCTCCCTCGATGTCTTCAGAATCAGATGGATCATGAAGCCGAATTTTGTCCTTGAGATCAGTAAGTACATCTTCGTCAACATGATGTTCAATTGACTGAAGGAGCTCATCAACTAATGAGCCTTCCCCTTTCCAGATGGCAGACACTAGACTTCTCCCGGTAAGCCTCACCAGAGGAGGGGGGGCATTCTTGGGGTCCCCGAATATACATCTCATAACATACCTTACCTAAAGATAACATATCGTAAAAAATTCAATAGAAAGATCAAGCAAAAGATTCTCATTGGGTTTATCAATGATAATATATAATTTTTGCTACTGCAGAACAAGTTCCAAGTAATTAAAAATAATTACCCACCTTATCAAGTGTATGAGTTAAATGCTGTAATCTAGAATTTAATACACCCTCAGCCTGCGTGTAGAGACAGAATTAGATAAAATCATGCAAGTCAAAGAAACACGAGGTGAAGCCAAGCCATCAGCATCTACCTGAACCTCAGCATCATTCCGCTCGGAATCCATATTTATATCTGTAAAAAACTGGCGTTTCTCTTCCATGTTGTGCTTAAAGATCTCATTAGGAAGTTTCTGCCTCTCGAAGAATATAAACCGCACCTTTCATTTACATGAAAAGTTGCCATGAGCACAGAAACTGGTTATCGCATCGGAAGAGAAATTGAACAAGAGAACTACAAATTACCAGCTGGGCCGTGTAAGCAACAAGCCACCCAGGCAAACCAGCAAGCAAACAGGTACCAAGACCAGCTCTACCCAAGTCAATCAAGTCTTGCTGGGAGACAGTGTTTGCTTCGCAAGCCTGTAGCAGCAAACTGTGTCGATCAAGCACACCATGGAATTCCATTAACACCTGGTTGACGATGAAGTTAGCGGATGTGATTATGTCAAAATGATGCAAAATAAATAAGTAAAATAGTGTTTAGGAATTAGGTAAACCACAGTCACCCTTGAACCATCAACCAGAATGCTTGCAAAAGTTTACCTTCTCGAAAGCTCCCTCTCCAGAAAAATTTAAATAGCTGCCCCGGCATACTTGACTTCCACAGAGGCAAACTGATGCTTCATGCTCTTCCTTACTCTAGCAGAACAAGAATGTAAACTTAAAATAGTGTAACTTAAAACGTAGCTTATGCAGGAACACAATGTGATGCTCACCTCAGTTACAGAGTTGTAATCAAAAGTGATTTCCTCGCCTTCTGCAATCGGCCTAACAGTGTAGACTCCAATCTGGTATTGACCATCCACAGCAGTCACTCTGGAAAATAAAATTAAGGAGCACTAGTTAGTATAAGAAGTGTGAGAAAAAATACCTGCAAATGCTTAACGCATTAAACACGGAAAAACACAGGAATAGTTTTGCTCATTCGCTATTGAAGTTCTAATGCACATGCATTAACCACCACATGATAAAACGATGACAAAAATTCATAAAACTTTTGAAGAACGGAGGAATGACAAAGTAGTTGTATAAAGGTAAAGGACTTGCACAACAGCAAAGTCAAGCTCCTATCAATGTTGATCATTTAAAAAGTATATGCTTGAACTTTGGATCAGTGAACCTCTTTCACAAATGGGTGTAACAGAAATTCAGGTCAACACTGAAAACAGATAGCATAGAGTCATGTGTAGTGAAAAAGGAAATCATTGTGTCGTAAAAATCTGGAGATTAATGGGCTTACTTTGCTTCACAGTTGGGGTTACATGAATGACAGATTCTGCTCGCATAGTTAGCCTTGTGCATAGCATCAACAAAAACCAAGTCATATCCATCACGGTCCCCCTTTCATCATAACAAAGGCAAAAGATCAGTCATCTGTAATAACCCTTGCTCACGATGGCTTCACTCACAGATTAGATACTTGGATGGCATCAAAAAATTTAAAACGTTAAATACCTTTGGTCTTTCTAACATAATGTTATAAAACTCAGGAGCTTGATCTTCACTGTTGTTTTGTATATGTTTAATACCATCTTGCTTCTCATACCATCTCCAAGAAGGGTAAACCTGCAAAGGTTACAAATATATAAATACATTGTGATTTCATATGATATGGATTAATTCTAGAAACACTGGATATACAGTTAGAACACACCTCCCCGAAGAACTCAATAACAAAGTCATCCATGCCAAATCCACCCTTTTTGTTGCAAACAACTCCAAGACCCTGAAAGAACATGCGGAAAGTTAAAATAGGACCATCTAGTTATGATGGTATGCAAACATTAATGAATAAGGTGTTGCTGAATGCATGCCTTTCTATAAGCAACATAGTTATGTTCAGGGCGGCTCCTCATGGCCTTCAGCATTCCAAGGCACATCTTTGCAGTTCGTCTATCACCACTCTCCTCTGCAGACTTTTGGATTTCTTCGATGACAGGTTTAAGGGGGTAAACCATAGGAGTATTTCCAGAACCAGTGAAATCCCGAACCTGCTTATTCAAAGTATTCAGAAGCAGCTGCAATCACAATATCTAAGTGAGTCCAAAGCATCCCAGCAAATGAACTAAAATGAAAAAAAAAAGTCTTTGTCAGTTACAATACCTCCTCAATAAAGGTATGTTTGTCAGCAGATGACAAGCTAACGTCGGCTGGCATAATGTCACGCAGGAGATTATGTGTGTATGGATCTATGCCGTATACTTCTTGCTCAAGAACTTCATCCCCAGGTACCTTTCTACGTTGATAATCCTTAACCTCTGGAATCTCCAAATTTTCAGTACCATTCTTCTGCGAGAGCAGCTTCTCAGAGTAGTCATCAGGTAAAGCAACCCGCATTTTTCGTTGTACTTCCTCCTCATCTGCTACAATAAGGTACTTCTCAATCACTTCGTACTTCCTAGTAACAGGAGGGACAAGGCTTGCTTTTGTCATGCGAGCACCCCATCCACGATCATCCCCGACAGAGTCACCAGATTCAAACAACTTCATACCATTTCCCCTTAAGTCCCATGCTGCAGAATTTGAGTCAAGGTCACTCTCTGTATCAGAAACAGTAGTTTCACTCTCAGTTTCATCACCTTCAGAGTATCCATCATCATCATCAGATGTCTCACTCCCAGAATCAACATCCATTTTCTTTAATTTAGAGAGGCTTCTTTTAATTTCACGGTCAAAGGCACGGGATGAAGCATCTGCACCAGCAGAGGCAGTAGCCCAGTTTGCTCCCCTTCTTTCCCCCGTAGTTTTATTTTGTTTCTTTTTTAATTTTGCGTCTGAAGAATATTGACTCGTGTCAGAATTGTCCTTCTGGGCTGCTGCTCCATCTCTCTCAGAAATCAATCGTGGGTTACCGAGTCTCTTTGCTAACTGGATAAAGGACACAACAATTTGCTTCATATCTCCCAAATCACTTCGGCCTTTATATCTGTAGTAGCAAATCAAATGTGAGAAAATGCAATATCACAAACTTACCCTGCTCTGCAAACCTTCAACTCAGTTAGACTGAGCAACTTTACCTCAATGCATCACGGCACATAGATCGAATATCGTTCTTGAGAGAACTAAAGCCATGCCGAGCATAATATCCACTTTTCAACCTACCTTCAATTTTTGCAACCTGTAAAACAAAGATATTGTTAGTGAAAAATGTCAAAGACTCAACCACTTAAATCACCCACTGATGCCAGGGATATCCTGGATGGAATGGATACTGTATTGAATAGTCAATTCATGTGCATGGTGGAAAGGATTCATGAAAATAAGGTTCATGTTGGTGATACTCTACAAGTTGCTCAAGATGTATCATGTCTACTGCATAGTACACCAGTCAATGAGGCCTTTCCTAGCGACATGTCAAAATATGGACGGACTCGCTTGAAGGGAAGGAGGATGCTGCATGCAGCATGCGTAGCACACCGGCATCATCTTGTGGCAGTACTGCTAAGAGACCTGGACCTACAACGGTTGTCACAATGGTGTGAAGTTGGATGGCATTGATGCCAGTGTCACGGTGCAATTGAGTAATGGAAAGGACGGAAGAACAATCGGTACGGTGGACAAGGTGAGCAGGGAGATAATGTGAGTTAGATGAGGAATTGACAGCCAAATTTGATGAAATGGTGTAGAGGATGCAGACAAGTTTGCTGGATGTACGGAGAGGGCTGGCAAAGTGGGGGAGATGAGGAAGGCGATGGACGATTTGGAGGACACAGAAGCAGATCCCAGATGTGGAGCGGGAACATGTAAGTTTGTTGACAGGCTGAACAAATTCTGCCATGCAGACACCATTTCTACCTGTAATTCAACATAAGCTCCCCTTGGCTAAGCGTTTCCTTAAATCCAGTCTTAAGAATGTTCTACATTTTTTCCATTAGCCTCCCTCTTTCGTTTGCAAGGTAATCCCGGTGTTCTTTGAAAGATGATTGGGTCATTGTCGCATCTTAGGATCTTATCTGCTTTGAGGTCGCTGACCTTTTTTAAGGAAGAGAAGATGAAACAATCATTGCCAAGGAAGAAGACAGCTATTGAAGAAAGACAAAGGTATATCCTCGATGCTCATTGGAACACTTAATCTTTACATCTCCCTCTGCAACATGGTTAGGTTTAGTAAAAGTGCATAAGTTTTTTTTCTTGCCCTCTATCTGCTAGCCTCACAACATGGTTAGGTTTAGTAAAGGCTTTGTTGTTGTTGTTGTTGTTGTTGTTGTTGTTGTTGTTGTTGTTGTTGTATCTGCTAGCCTCACAACTTCTTCGACTTCTAAGTAGGCTCAATTTTTACTTTTGCAAAACTTATAACATGAGCAAGTCATGTACCTTTGGAATGAAGAAATCAAATCTGCTGCTCTTCATGATTTCTCTCAATCTATTGATGACAAACTCTTCCATCTTCCGGTAGCTATTCTCGGCCTTCCTCTGCATCAAACGCCTTAGTTGTGCATCCTTCGACAAAACAGCAGAGGACTTTCTAGCATCAAGCCATTTTGATCGTTTATAGAAACCTTGCCCAAAGGAAAGATTGGCATTCTCTCTATTTGAGATATCAGCAAAATAGCCGTCAAGTTCATCAGAACCACCCAGCTGACTGGTCAAGTTCCTTGCAACTTTGGATGCATAATCGTTTCCATCATCTATCTGCTTCAGGCTTTTAATTTTCTGGAGTGACTCCTCAGGATTCAAAGAGCTCTTAATCCATTTAATATGGTGAAATCTGCTTTTCATATCCCATAGTTGACTGCAACCCTGAATGTGCACATAACATATGTTCGGAAACTGCACTAGTACTTCCCCAAGGGAAAGAGAGCTCAGATTTGAACACCCAACTAAAATCAGTGTTCTTATATTTTGCTTCTCATAACCAGCCTGAAAGGGAGATCAATAATTTGAGTCAGAAGTTGAAACTTTGAAGATGACAAAAATAACATCTCAAAGTTTAAACAGAAAAGGGAGTCATACCATAATACCATGAAACACAGAATCGGTGCACTGAAGGCCAACAGAAGACAAATCAACAAATCTACATGTGTTCCTGTAGTACTGAACACCAGTGTTCCAGAGCTTACAGGTAGCTGCAGAAGAAATCAGTGATTTCATGTCCGCCCTCAGAAAATGGAAGATTCTTGCTAACACATGCACATTCAGTAAACCCCAGCTGTCACTTCCAGCTACGGAATTAGTAGAGTTCTCTTCAACAAGAGCAGCATCATGACATAAGTCTTCAAAAGAGCAGTCATCATTCTGACTGGCAAGGATGTCCTCATACATATTGATATCTTCGTCACTTTGATTAGGTAGCAGCCTTGCCCTTTTTACAGACCCAGCATCTTCTGCAGAAATGCCAAAAAAGGGTATTGTTGCAAAGATCGACTGTCATAACAGACATAATTATAACAATAGCATGAATATAGCATAGAAATTCACATAAGGTGTGCCATGTGCAACTGGAAGGACTAGTCAACATCATGGTAAGCTGAGAAGCACAATTAATGGCAGAAAGTAAGGAAATAGTGCATGTTTAGACTAGATATGACGGAATACCTGGCAGGATTTTCCTTGAAGCTGAATTGTTAAGAAAGTTCATTTCTATTTCCTTTTTGGGCTGCTTAGCTGCGATCCATGGATCCAAGACCTCGTTTATGGCTAAAGTAAGCTCCCTGCTCTTGAAATACTTCATGACTAGTTCATGCAGCTTACCACGTGTATAACCCACAAACTGGGGGTGCAACTCATGGAACCTACCAGCTCCATGGTTCACAACAGTGTTGGACTGCTCCACAAGAGCAGAAGTAGAATCTGAACTTCCTGGCCCTCCATCGCGAGCAGCAGACTCAGATTTCATATCCTTAACAACTGGAAGCCATATGTTATCAATCTTTCTGAACACACTGCTCTGTTCAATAATAGTGCCCCTTTTAACTAACTTTTGCAACTCAGAGTAAGAAAATGGGCCATGCTCATGTCCAGTTCCATCCATGTAGTACCAGTCACCCAGTTTGACTGACAATTCTTCAACAGTGCAAACATGGTCCTCTGGGATGTTTGGAACAGACTTGGACTTCTGCAGACTTTGTAAATCATGTTCATGATGTTTCTTCAAATGAGACAAACCTTCATGAACAGAATTCCTATCAGTTCCAGTTGACTGGGAGCGTGAAGATCTAGAAAGTGACCGCTCAGCTGCTCTGGACTTTATGCATGGTTCGATAGAGGAATGATCCTTGACAACCCGAGCATTTATCTTAACAACTGGAAGCGTCATCCCTTTCACTCCCTTTGGAAGTTGTCTAATCTGATTCTGGCACAACCTTCCAGGTATAATAGCACTGGCATCATCAACACTGTCAGTGTCCTCTTCTGTTGATGAGAATGCCCACAGTGGCAGATCAAGCTTTTTAGCAGGTACATGGTAGTAGAGGTCTTCCTTGCAGTGCCAGCGGGGATCCTCATGATTGCCCTTTAGCATCTGACAAAGAGCATAGCCTTCATTCAGGACAAGCTTTTTCCTGTAAGGCTTATCTTGGTTGAATTCATCGTTCCTCTTCCAGTCACCACCTTTGCAAGACCATCTACCAGAAAACCACTCGCTACATTCAACATTATGATAAAACTTTTCCCTCCCAACAGGACCAACACCACTGACGAATCCAATGCTTCTGTTGATCCCATCATCTCTTGCAGGTTGGCCTTGGAACCTAGGAAAATCTGGCATAAGAAGACAGAAACCCCGGTATGTCAACAAAAAAACAAAGGGCGATCAAAGAACTAGATGGTGGTACCATTCCACCTTGTACATGTTGTAAATGATTAGTTTTCAGAGTAAGACGTAGTGTCCCCATCTAGAGGACAAGTAACATCTGGAGAACTAAAGCAACATACACTAGCTTTCAGAAATTACATGCGCATCCTTTCAAAAAAATAACATGCGCAAGAGTAAAAAAATAACGAAGGATAAACAAGCACAGATTGATCCAATACCTTCAGGGTAACTACACCTTTCCCAATCAACAGGCTCAAAATGTGCATTCAAAACCTCTGCAATTTCCAAACAAGGAAAGACACCGGATAAGTACAACCATGAGGGGTAACTGCTGGAACACATCAATTACAGCTCTGAGAATCAAAGCCAAACAACAAAAGGATAGCAATGTGGAAGCTCTGTACTTGCATTTACAACCCTCAAAAGATTATATTTGCACACCACGTAATACAAGTTTAAAATTAACATCCACAACTACTACTCCCTCAGTCCCATAATAACATCTTATATTATGGCTCGGAGGGAGCACCTGTTTTTTTAAACTGCCTTCAAAGAAGAGTGTAAAACAACCTGATCCAAATGGTTGTTATTTTTCCCGAATTAAACAGAAGTATGTAATAATGACTTAATACAGAACTTCCCAAGGGTAGTTACAGAAATTGTCACTTTTCATACCGACGGACTAAAAACAGAAATCATGGATATACAAATGTACTAAAACTAGAAATGCAACAAAAATCCAAGAAAACCCAAGGTCAGGGACAAGATTCTACAACCGAAAAAATAGCACTAAAAGAGGACGAATAATACATCATATAAGGCCCGAGCCCAGACCCAGACCCAGCCACGTGGAAATCCTAAACATTCCAAGATTCGGTGCAAACTGCAAGAGCACAACCAAAGTACCAAAGTGAGGGCCCTGAAATTTGCAACCCAAAAGGATATAACGAAACGGAAACCCCAAAAGCTGTAAAAACAAAAAAAATCCCTCGAAAATAAACAATCCCTAAAAGCCCAAAAAACAAGCTCCGCCCAGCCCAGCCCACTAACATCAAAAAAGCATTTAAATGTTCAGCTCAAAAAGTAAAGAAACGTTTTTACCTCCAAGAATATCAAGCTCATGTCCATCCACCATAGTAGCTCCATACATTAGTGCCTCGACCCTATTATCAATGTAGAGATCTTCCTTCTGTTCTTCAGAAGCTTCCTCTTCATCCTCAGCACTCCATGCCAACAAAGCTGCTCCTTCTCGAGCTTCGTCGAGCAGATTTCCTGGGGCTTCTGGAGGGCTAACCTTCTGTGAAGAAAGATCCGCATACACCGAGGGAATATCAGATGGAACCAATGGTGAAGCTGCATTCTCAACAGTCACCCATCTATTGCTGTCAGCATGCTTTATTAGATGATCAGAAAGAAGATATCCGTCTTCTACCAGTTTCTTCAAGTCAGCAAGCTTGGAAGGTCCTTGCTCAACACCAAATTGGTCAAGGTAAAACCACTTCCCCATGATAATAGTGGGCTCAGTACTGAGTTCAGGTGCTTCACTGGTGTGAGGTGGGGTGTCACAGATATCCATGTCTTCTTCCATTGAGGCATCTTCAGCGAGATCATTCAGCTGCTCAGGTACTGGTGGCGGGGGCAGGGGAGGAGGCATATTAGGTGGTAAAGGCGGAGGTGGAGGCGGAGGCGGCGGCGGTGGTGGCAACGGAGGTGGTGGCAGCAACTCAGTGCATTGAACGCCCTCGGATGCCTTCCCCTTGGAGATCCTCCCCTCACTCTTTATGTTGCTACCACTATTACTCTTAGTTGGTTGCTTCATTGACTTGTTTTTGTGCGGCACATTTTCTAGGTCGTTGCTTTCAAGCTTAGAACCCCTGCCCTTCTTACTTGCTTCATGGCTGTCAGTTGTTCGACCACGTTCAGATGGTGATTTATCATGAGAGAGCGGAGTTCGGTCTTTGATGTCCTCGTGCTGAGTCCTCCCACGAGGGGAATCAATGCGGCTCGGTGTGTTATCCCTGTGATGGGCCTGGCGTGCTCTGTGTCGTGGTGAAATGTACGGGCTGCGGTCTCTGTTATCACAGTGACGACCACGGTCTCGGTCTCGTGGGGAGCGCTCCATGCGGCCTGGGCTCCTCTCATGGCGAATGCGGTCATGAGGAAAGCGTCCCAAGATGCCTGGGCTCCTCTCAAGCCGATCATGCCGATCTCGTATTTGCGGCGAGATATCATGATTTCTTCCAGACAAATGCTTCCCAGCAGAAGAAGTCTTCGGCTCTCCCTTCCTTCGACTTTTTGACCCTGATTGAGTGAATGTCTCAGCTTGGTGTTTGCGGTGGTTGCTCTCGGGCTCTACTGCCTGGCTCTTCCTAGCACTGCCAGTGCTGCTGCTCTCTGGCTTAATCTCACCAGGCTCCTCATCAGAATCCCGTGAAGTGCCTTTCTTCCCATCCTCGCGGATGTGAGCTGACGAACATATCTTGCCGCTATGATCCCGGTCCCGTTTTTTTCCCAGTGGAGTAACCTCCGCTGGCTCCACCACATCTTTATTAGACTTTCTCCCGATCTTGTCAGACTTACCTTTCCTCTGCGTCACAGGCACAAACTCAGTCTTGTCAAGCTCCACGTTCCTCCTTATCTTCCTTGTTGGCTCTGATTGCATGCTTACAATCTCCCCCGGCTCCAACTCTGCAGCTGGCGAGGAAGGCAGCAACTTGCGCCATTTCTTGGGAGGTATGGTCCTGTCCAAGTCCCGTGTGTTGTCTGCCTCTCCATTGAGCAGCAGCTCCCCTTCCTCGAGGTCGGCAGCTGAAGCCGAGTAGTGCTTGCGGTGGTGGTGGTGGTGGTGATGGTGGTGGCCGTGCGCTGCTTTCTCCCCCTTGTCTGGCATCGCTTCTCCCCTCACGAGGGCGTCGGCACGGAAGCCCTCCACTGCACGCTGAGGCGGGACGGCGCACGCGACTCCTCCATCTCCCATGGAAAACCTGGGAGGGTGTCGGGGGCGGTCCAGCGCTCCGACGGCGAAAAAAACCCTAGCTCCCGGCGGCTCTCCCAGGGCTCTCCACGCTCATCTCCGGCGCTGCCGCGCACAAAACCCTAATTCCAGGCAAGCAGATAGCAGGGCACAAATCAAGAGCAATGAGAAGCAATTCGAATTGAACCAAATCGGATTTAAGCGGCCCCGGATCGTAGCGCTCGTACCTGCGGGGCGGGGAATCGAGACGCGGCTCCTCAGATCGAGAGATCCGCGGCGGCGACGGTCCTTCCCGGCGGAGGCGTCGCGAGCTTGCTCTCCCCGGGTTCGCGGCGGTTCCCTTCCCGCGTCGGCCCCTCTCGTCGAGTCGAGTCTCCAACGCGGGCGGGGGCGCCCTCGCGCTCGCTATCGCCTTGGCCTTGGAGGGTGTTGGTGTGTGTGTGTGTGTGTTTGTGTGTGTTGGCTTCCTGGTCCTGGCTTTGATGCCCTGTTTGTTCGTAATAAAACCTCCCCTCGGCTTCGGTCTTATGGGAGAAGGAGACGGGAGACGGGCTTGTGTGTGTGTGTGTTTTTTTTTTTTTTGCTTCGATTGATTTCGTGGACGGGGTTGCTAGGGCAACTCCAAGGCACCACCCTAAACAGATGTCCATTTTATCCGGATTTCGTCTAGAAACAGACACGCCCATTCGTTTACGGTCGTGCGACTGTAGGTGCGTCCAATCAGACTGCCGCTTTCCAAATTGTCCTCCTAAAAGACTAGAAAATTCAGCCAAATCTAACCCAAATAAAACTGGAAACTTCCCAAATTTTCCTCCTAAAAGACTAGCAAAATTCGGCCAAATCTAACACAAACAGAACTGGAAAAGTAATTTAAAAACCTTAAATATTTACATAAAACAGCTCAAGTTCAGTCCAGCACATTCTTAAACAAACTAAAAACTAAAATGACATAAAAAAACTAGAAGCCCGTCGCAGCCGTCGTCGCCTTCAGTACCGTCGTCGTCCTCGTCGCCCGTGAGGTCGATGTAGAGTGGGGGCATCCACAGGTGGGCCAGCGGCCCCTGCCAGGCGGGAGGCGCAACCGGAGGCAGCTGCATTGGCGCATGCACCAGCTCTTCCTGTGGTGGGGGCGATGACCAGGCCTCGCCATGAACGAGCTGCGGCGTGCACGGGACAATCTCCGTCCAGGACCACTTATGGCCGACGAGCGCCGGGTTCCACGGCGTGGGCTCCTCCTCCTGCTGCACGGCATCCATGGCCTCCTCCTTCACCACGACATCGAACTCCGGGATAGCGACGTCGCCTGCCGCAGAGAGGCTATCATTTGTTCGAGGCCCTGCCACTAGGCCTCATCATGGGTGTGGAGAGAGTCCTCCATGACCTGCCTCACGAGCTCCTCCTCCTCCTCAGCTGTCATCAGAGTGGGCGGGGGTGAGGATGGCGTCGGCGTTAGGTCGCGGACCAGCCTACGTCCGCGTGGCTGGTGAGGGCTAGCGGCGCACGCGTGGCGGGCTCGGAGCACGACGGCCAGAGAATGACTGCCGGCGCAGATCGTGCTCATCGCGCAACCAGGTGTCCCACACAGGTGAGTTCGTTGCGTACCTCGAGTCGTTGACAAGATCCGGCAGTAGGCGGGCACAGCGGCGGGCGATTTCCTCGCGCCGGGCGCGACCGCTCACCGAGATCTTTGGAATAGGCACCCGATTGGCGGAGAGATGTCAGTTACTAGGGAGGTGCATGTCGGCCCATGACACCGGCACGCCCGTCTCCCAGTAACGTTTGCAAACCTCCGCCTTGACATACGCCCTCAGGCGAGGTCCGGCCGCCACCGGCGCGATGTAAAAGGCGGGTGCCGAAGGTGCAAGTGGTGGAGGGGTGTGGTACGTCTCCAACGTATCTACAATTTATGAAGTATTCATGCCATGTTTACAATAATTTTATATGGTTTTGGTATGATTTGAATGGAACTAACCCCGACTAACGTTGTTTTCAATAGAACTACCATGGTGGTGTTTTTTGTGCAGAAATAGAAGTTTTCGGATTGGGCTAAAATTTTACGGTGATTCTTTATGGACCAAAAGAGACCCCCGAAACTTCGAGGAAGGATCAGAAGACTCACGAGGAAGCGACAAGCCTGGGGCGCGCCCTCCCCCCGGGCGAGCGTGGCAGGCTTGTCGCTCCCTCGTGGGCCCCCTTGATGTGAAACGAACGCCTAAAATTCCTATAAATACCAAAAAACAGAGAGAAACCTAGAACTTCCGCTCCGCCGCCGCAAGCCTCTATACTGAAGCGATCTCATCTAGAGGCCTTCTCTGGCACCCTACCGGAGGGGGAAATTATCACCGGAGGCCATCTTCATCATTCCAACAGTCTCCATGACAAGGAGGAAGTAGTTCACCCTCGAGGCTGAGGGCATGTACCATTAGCTATGTGTTTGATCTCTCTCTCTCTCCTGTTCTTGATTTAGCATGATCTTGATGTACTAGGGAGGTGCATGTCGGCCCATGACACCGGCACGCCCGTCTCCCAGTAACGTTTGCAAACCTCCGCCTTGACATACGCCCTCAGGCGAGGTCCGGCCGCCACCGGCACGATGTAAAAGGCGGGTGCCGAAGGTGCAAGTGGTGGAGGGGTGTGGTACGTCTCCAACGTATCTACAATTTATGAAGTATTCATGCCATGCTTACAATAATGTTATATGGTTTTGGTATGATTTGAATGGAACTAACCCCGACTAACGTTGTTTTCAATAGAACTACCGTGGTGGTGTTTTTTGTGCAGAAATAGAAGTTTTCGGATTGGGCTAAAATTTTACGGTGATTCTTTATGGACCAAAAGAGACCCCCGAAACTTCGAGGAAGGATCAGAAGACTCACGAGGAAGCGACAAGCCTGGGGCGCGCCCTCCCCCCGGGCGAGCGTGGCAGGCTTGTCGCTCCCTCGTGGGCCCCCTTGATGTGAAACGAACGCCTAAAATTCCTATAAATACCAAAAAACAGAGAGAAACCTAGAACTTCCGCTCCGCCGCCGCAAGCCTCTATACTGAAGCGATCTCATCTAGAGGCCTTCTCTGGCAACCTACCGGAGGGGGAAATTATCACCGGAGGCCATCTTCATCATTCCAACGGTCTCCATGACAAGGAGGAAGTAGTTCACCCTCGGGGCTGAGGGCATGTACCATTAGCTATGTGTTTGATCTCTCTCTCTCATGTTCTTGATTTAGCATGATCTTGATGTACTAGGGAGGTGCATGTCGGCCCATGACACCGGCACGCCCGTCTCCCAGTAACGTTTGCAAACCTCCGCCTTGACATACGCCCTCAGGCGAGGTCCGGCCGCCACCGACGCGATGTAAAAGGCGGGTGCCGAAGGTGCAAGTGGTGGAGGGGTGTGGTACGTCTCCAACGTATCTACAATTTATGAAGTATTCATGCCATGTTTACAATAATTTTATATGGTTTTGGTATGATTTGAATGGAACTAACCCCGACTAACGTTGTTTTCAATAGAACTACCGTGGTGGTGTTTTTTGTGCAGAAATAGAAGTTTTCGGATTGGGCTAAAATTTTACGGTTATTCTTTATGGACCAAAAGAGACCCCCGAAACTTCGAGGAAGGATCAGAAGACTCACGAGGAAGTGACAAGCCTGGGGCGCGCCCTCCCCCCGGGCGAGCGTGGCAGGCTTGTCGCTCCCTCGTGGGCCCCCTTGATGTGAAACGAACGCCTAAAATTCCTATAAATACCAAAAAACAGAGAGAAACCTAGAACTTCCACTCCGCCGCCGCAAGCCTCTATACTGAAGCGATCTCATCTAGAGGCCTTCTCTGGCACCCTACCGGAGGGGGAAATTATCACCGGAGGCCATCTTCATCATTCCAACGATCTCCATGACAAGGAGGAAGTAGTTCACCCTCGGGGCTGAGGGCATGTACCATTAGCTATGTGTTTGATCTCTCTCTCTCTCCTGTTCTTGATTTAGCATGATCTTGATGTACCGCGAGCTTTGTTAATATAGTTGGATCCACTACTAGGGAAAAGCCTAGCAGTGGCGCGAGTCTAAGGGCTATCAGTAGCACGGGGCACCGCGCTACTGATACGGTGCTACAGCTAACGTTTAGCAATAGCACGTTTTGACACGTGCTACTGCTATACCTACTTAGCAATAGCGCTTTCCATACCAGTGCTACTGCTAAGTGCTTTACCAGTAGCGTTTTCATGTCCAGCACTAAAGAGCGCTACTACTATATTTTCACATATCTTTTTTTGCTACGTATTTGCGATGTTTTTGTACAGATTTTATACAGTATTCTAATCATATCATAAACATGCAATATGCTCATCATACCATACACATAATCTGCGGGCTCTTTTGGCTCAAAATTGCCGGAGTCCACCTCTGTGACCACCAGTCTAGTAGTGTTGAGCTGGTTTGGGCGCCGTATCCTCTTCGGTTTCGATTCTATACCGGCTTCGCCAGTCTCGGTGCCAGTCTCTACGCCGGTCTCGGCGCCGGTGTCGGTCTCAGTGCCGGTATCGGCGCCGGTGTTGGTCTCAGCGCCGGTCTCGGCGCCGGTCTCAGTCTCGGATGTGACAGGTGGGCACTGCAACAACCGTTGCTCCTCGAGAAGGTTCAAATAGGCGTCTGTCGCCTCGTAGACGTTGCAATCACCATAACCCTGTCCTTCATCGTTGATAGCCATGGTTCCTACGATTAAATCTAGTCAATTAATTCTAGACCTAATAAAATGAATATGACATAAAAAGGCCTATGTTTTGCAGAAATGTTGATTCATTCCTGGTGCGGCAATTCCCGGGCACTCGATATGTCCTAGTTTGTAGCACAAGTCATGCCAAAATTCACGGAAAATTTCGGCATGACCTTTGCTACAAAGTGGACAAATCGAGCACCTGAAATTTGCCGAAAGGAAATGAATCAACATTCCGGCAAAACACGAGCCACTCGGCTTCATTCTCTGCAAACAACAAAAGGTCACTTGGGCACAATCGAACCACTTCAATGAAAAGATATAACATGACCACTTCAATGAAAAGATATAATCAACAATAATGGAATATGCAAATGAACATCAATGACATATATCATATAACATCAATCTTGTTTTTTGTTTATATAGCAACAATTGCTTTAACCAAGTTTTTGAAAAGAAAAACAATTCTGTTTTTTGTTTATAGCTAAATGCCATAGCTACCATTTTTTATTTATAGCTAAATGCTTTTGTTTTTTGTTTAAAGCTAAAAGTCCAGGAAGGGGTAATCTTTAAAATAAAACTTGCCTAAATTCTTTTCCTTGAAAAATAGTGGTCTTTTCAAAAACCAAAAACCTTTGCAAAATGACCTCACTAAACACTTTTGTGCCTAGGACAGAACCCAAATTCTGTTCTAGCTATTCCTCTCTCTCACACACACACATTATTTTCTTTTCATCCAAATTGTTTTAGAGCAAATATTCCAACAATACTTGACCTTATTAGAAATTGCAAAGGAACTCCATTTTCTCTAACCCTTCTAACCTCACCAAAATTTTCACAGCAAGACCTTAGTACCTACACTCAATTTCTTCCAAAAAAATAGGTCCATAGTCCAAATAATTCAAATTTCATTTGAATGAAATTTGGACCAGATTCGGGTCCATAGTCCAAATAATTTTTTATAGCTAAATGCTACTGTTTTTGTTTATAGCCTCTATTAATTTAAAGCTAAATGCTACTATTATTTATATACCCTCTGTTAATTTAAAGCTAAATGGAATTACTGTTTAGGCATTTTCATACAAATTTGCCCTAGCTAATTTCCTAAAAAACTGCTAATTTTTTTTCCTAAATGCTAAAAAATTCCTAGTGTCCTAAACAAATCTAGGGTTCATATGGACATCATCACAACAGCAACATATGAAATTTGCCCTAGCCAGCAGAGAGAGAGGAGGGCAGGGGAGAGGAGAGGGAGAGGCTTACGGTCGACGGCGAGGGCGGGCTCGGGCTCGGGCGGCGGCGGTGAGGTTGAGGGCGGCAGCGGTGAGTCGAGGGCGGCCTCGGGCGGCGGCAGTGAGGTCGAGGGCGGGCTTGGGCGACGACCGGCGTCGAGGGCGTGCTCGGGGCAGGGTGATCGATGGCGGCGACAGATCGAGTGGGGGATAAGGGGAGAGGGGGGAAAATGACTTAGCAAAATTTTGAGCCCGCGCGGGGTTAAGTCAAAATAGCAGTAGCACTGGTATGAAAAAAGCGCTATAGCTAACTTAGCTATAGCGCTTTCCACCAAAACGCGCTACTGCTATAGGAAGTAGCTACTTATTTTCCTTTTTCTTTTCCTTTTATCTAAGGAACTTAGCTATAGCGCGGGCATATAGAAAGCACTACTCCTAAAGTAGCTATAGTGCTTTGTGAGAACAAGCGCTACTGCTATGCCTTTCTCCTTTATTTTTCTTTTGTTTTTCTTTACATTTTCTTTTTTTCATTTCTCCTTTTTATATTTCAGTTTCATTTACTTTTCTATTTATTTTCCATTATATTTTTTTCTTAGCAATAGCGCTCTACACCAAAAACGCGCTACTACAAGGCACTTAGCGGTAGCGTGCTTTCCGCAGGATCGCTACTACTATTCCTAGCCTACCGGCAACATGTGGGAATTATAGTAGTAGCGCTTTTACCTGCAGACACGCTACTACTACAGCCATAGCTGTAGCGCGCTTTGTTGACACGCGCTATGGGTAAGTAGCAGTAGCGCTTTGTTCTGACTAGCGCTACTAATATACTTCTGTGTATAAGGTTTTCCCTAGTAGTGATCATATGGTGTTTCTCCCTCTCTATCTTGTTGTGATGATTTGAGTTTTTACCTATGAGGTTTGACTATTATCGGATTGAATACTTTTTGGATTTGAGAAGACTTGATGTATGTCTTGCATATGGATACCCGTGGTAACAATGGTGTGTTCTATTGATTCACTTGATATATCTTTTGGTATTCAACTTGCGGATTATCATGACATTGGGGTAATCTATGCATAATGGTTGATACACATTTTCGTCCTTCTCTCTCTGGTAGAAATCTTGGGGCACTCTTTGAAGTTCTTTGTGTTGGATTGAATATTATGAATCTGAAGTTGCTTGATGATATAGAATAATCAACTCACAGATACTTGTGGTGACATTGGAGTATCTAGGTGACATTAGAGTTGGTTGGTGTGTATCATATGGTGTTATTCTAGTATGAACTATAGGGCTGCTTGTGACACTTATACGGATAGCTCAATAGTTTGATTTGAAAAGATAACTTTGAGGTGGTTTCATACCCTACACAATTTCATCTTATGTTCTCCGCTAAATAAGAACTTTGGAGTGACTCTTTGTCACACGTTGAGGGATTGTTGTATGATTCAATTATGTTAGCACTGTTGAGAGATTGCACTAGTGAAAGTATGAACCCTAGGCCTTGTTTATAAGCATTGCAATACCATTTGTGCTCCATTTTATCACTTGCTACCTTGCTATTTTTATATTTTTTATATTACAAAAACCCATATCTACTATCCATACTACACTTGTATCACAATCTCTTCGCTGAACTAGTGCACCTATGCAATCTACTACTGTATTGGGTGTGTTGGGGACACAAGAATCTTGTATTTGACTGCAGGGTTGTTTAAGAGAGACTATCTTCATCCTACACCTCCAACGGACTGATAAACCTTAGGTCATCCACTTGAGGAAAAATTGCTACTGTTTTACAAAACTCTGCACTTGGAGGCCCAACACGAGTCCACAAGAATAAGTTGTGTAGTAGACATCAAGCTCTTTTCTGGCACTGTTGCTGGGGATGTGAGTGCTTGAAGGTATATCTTCATATCTTGCAATTTAATCTTTTAGTTTCCGGTTTTATCACTAGTTTGGTTTATAAAGGAAAACTACAAAAAAGTGGAATTGAGGTTGCCGCAAATGCTTCATCTTTATAATGTCTTTCTTGAAAACGATGGATCGGAAAATTGTGCCAAAGTGTTAGAAGAATAATTCAATAAAATGTTTGGCATAAAATCTGTGAATGATAAACATGATTGCAATGTTGTTAGTATGCTTTATATGAATATCCATGATGCTAGTGATATGCAAAGCCATAAGCTTGGGGATGCTATATTTGATGAAGATGATATTTTTAGTTCCCCAAGTTTTGATGAGAAAATTTATTATGATAATTTCAACATCTCGGCGTTCATCGTCGTGTGCGAGGCCTTCCTCTGCATCCATCCCCACTTCGGGCTATGGCTCAAAGTCTTCAACGTGAAGCCGAAGGTGGTAGATGGCCAGCACGCGGAGTGCGGAGGAGCCATGGTGAGCAAGCTGCCCAACATCTCCTGGCCGAAAGGCATTTTCGTGGAGACAGTGAAGGAGTGGCAGAAGCAGTGGTTCTACATCACAGAACCACGCGGCACTACCTGGGCCGCTGCTGCTGAATTCCGCTCCGGCGCTCCTATGTTTCTCACCTCCTGGGTCGAGAAGAGTCCGGACTGGTGTTCTCCTGACGAGCTGATAGCGCTGCAGACGTGCGTTCAAAGCATGGTGACCAAGAGCGTCAAGCTCGTCGACGTGATCCAGGTGATGTTAGTTCGCCGGATCCTTCCATGCCAGCGCCAAAGCCGTCCGCTGTGGGAGTTCAATCCAAAGAAGCACCGGACCCTGGTGAGGCTCTTCGAGACTACGTACGAAGGCGCATGGAAATTGCTCTATAAGGGCAATGAGAAACCACCGGCCACGGATTCAGACCGTGGTCACGATTGTACACACCCCGCCAGCAAGGTATGTTATTTTGAACGAGTCCTCAACCTAATTGTTTTGGGGATGATATTTGAGCCTTTATTATTGCTCCTTTAGGACTGGATGGAGAGGGCGAAGCGGATCCAATGTCCGGCTCCGCTGCCTGAGGAACCCGTCATCCCGCGTTTGGCGGAGATGCTGGTACCGGCGCCATATAAGGCGCCGGAGAAGAAGGCCAAGAAGAAGGCCAAGGGGGCCAAGAGTGGCCTCCGTCGAAAGGACACTTCAGACGTGGCGTCCGAGGACGATGAAACTCATTCCTTCGTCCCTGAGGACAATGACGGGGAAGAGGAGGAGGAGGAAGGAAACAATCCTCCCCCCCCCCCCCCGAGGAGAGGAAGAAGAAGAGGGCGGCTCCGGCGCATCTGGAAGCGGAGGCGCCCAAAAAGGGGAAGGGCGTTCCCGTGGTCAACACTGCGTGGGACGTTGACAGTAGTCCGGAACGACGCCCCCGCACTAAGCCCCAGGCCACGTCGTAAGTGACATGGCTTATTTATGCGCACATCCAACCCTGTCTCTCCGTTATCTTGATGTGGTTAACCATACCATTGCAGTCCGACTCGCGACCTGATCCAGCGATCCTCGTCTGGAAGTTCATTGGCCCCGTCGGAGATGGCAAGCCAGTCGCCACCGCCCGCTTATTCCCCCGGGGCCAGGGACGACACTGAAGTGCTGTCCCGGAGGGCCGATCTGAACCGGGGAGGAGCCCAAGCCACTGTCCGGGAGGCGCCACAAGGCGAAGCCTCCACTGCCGGACATATGGAGGGGACGATCCCCATGGAGACTGGCAAAGAGGGTCGCATCCCGCTTGGCCCTCAGCCGAATACGATTCCGGAGGCCCATACGGCTCCGGAGTCGGGTGGGCAGCCCCCTTTGAAGGAGGGGGTGCACGGCTTCCGCCGGTAGTCCCTGTCCATCCAGGGGCGCCGGATTCCTTGATGGAGGCGCTACGAGGCGCCTCCGTTATGGAAGAGCATCGTGTCCTTATGGGCACGGTGATCGAGAAGGTTCAGTCTGCCAAGAGTGGACTGAACGAAGCCTGCGGCAACCTGTTGACAGGTTTCGAGGTAAGTGACATAGAAAAAACCTCATATAGTCAGTAGCCCCTGAGACACTGTCCGGTGTTCGGTAAGAGGAACCGAATAGAGGATCAATCCTCTGGTGTAGGAGACTAACGTGATATGTGTGCATGAGCAGGCGTCACTGTTGGCCGCAACCTCGCATGCTGCCAAAGTCTCTGAATTGAAGCAGAGGCTGGAGCGCACCGAGAACAAGCTCGGCGAGGTTAGAGTGCGGCTGCAGGAGAAGCAAGGTAAGCAACGTCTTGATGTGTGTTCGGAAAGCGGAGACGCTTTGTAGTAACTGTAATGTCAAAATGTATGCAGGAGCCGCGACCGAGGTCGAGGCCCTGAGGAAGGCTCTGGGCGAGGCCGAGGTGAAGGCTGTCCAGTAGCAAGCCGCTCGTAAGAAGCTCAAGGCCCGTGTCAATGAAATCCAGCAGGAGCTCCATGATGCAGTGAAAAAATGTGAGACCTTGGAGAATGATGTGTCGGCTCAGGGGGCCGAACTCACCAAGGCTCGTCAGGGCGCAAAGACCGCGCGGAATGAGGCCCAGGCCATCATCCAGGAGATCCAGGAGGCCAAGAAGATCACGGCGGGTAAGGCTTTTAAGATGCAAAGCAAGTATGCGGAGAGGCAGTACCTTTTACTAACCCGGGTTCAGAGTTCCCCAGGAGCTTTTGCGGATCTACCATGCAGCGTATCCGACGCAGTGGCGTTCTACCGAGCCGAAGGAGGGGGTTCTACGGAGAAGCTATTCTGGTCACAGTATGCGATGCCAGAGCATCCCGTGTCTTTCACCGATCAGCTGAAGCAGTTGGTGGAGCTGCACAGGGTGGCCAAACTAGCCATGAGGGATTTGACAATCCGGCTATGGCCAGCCGAAGCTATGCCCGGCAGCTACTTCGGACTCGTGAGGCGGCTATTAGAAGCCTGTCCGCGGCTGGACGTCATCAAGCGCTCTGTGTGTATTGAAGGAGCCCGTATGGCCTTCGCTCGCTGCAAGATGTGGTGGGCGAAGATGAACGCTATTGAAGTGGCCAGCGGGCCGCCAGAGGGGAAGGAGCACCGCACACTCGAGAAATATTTTGCGGATGTCGTGGAAGGGTCTCGACTTGTGGCAGCTCAATGTTCGAAGGACATTATTTTCGAATGAATACATTCATATTGTCCTTTGCCTTGTATTATAAAGACAAAGCTTGTTTTGTAATGTAATCTTGTTATGGTTTAAATTGTCTCCTCCTGTGCGGCCGTGTTATATGCAATCTGAGGGTTGGCCAGTCGTTGGCTTCTGCCCTCACGTAATTAGTACGAAGGTGTTCGGGATGGAATCTAAACAATCTTGATCCAATTATATGGTCCTTGAAGGAGTTGTTTAGCGCAACGAACAAGGCAATCAGACTATACGGCTTGAACACCCTCACTTAGCCATAGGAGTTTTATAATTAAGCAAGTGCGGAGCCCCTGGTCCAAGCCAGGGTGCTGTCAGCATCTGATCTGGAAGTGCCGACCCTTCGCGTGATGCGGAAAAAATCTCCAACGATTTTGTAACCCTCGAACAGCTGACCGGCTCTCGCCGTATCATGACAGTTAGTTTTCGGCTTTCTCTACTGAGGTGCTCATCTGGTCAAGGCCAGGGCACAATCGCAGTAGTTCTCCCTTTACTACCCTAGCCGATAGAGCGGAACGTAGGGTAGCAAGCACAGGAGCCGAGCAACCCAACTATTGACCAAAGACATGATTCGGAGCTAATGCATATAATGCTAAATTCGGGGTGCCGAACCTTTATACTAGAAGAATTTGGACTTTGTTGCCGTATTATGGGGCGATAGGTAGCCCCTGGTGAATATGAAACATACAAAATAGTACCGATATAGCTAATAAGCAGATCAAAATGAAATGAAGTAAGGGGCGAAAACCACAAAAACTGGGCCGCAAATTTATTTTCATTATAACTGACTAGATACGTTAAGGCGTATCATGTACAAATAGTGCGATAAGCACCCGGGCTATTTAATATGCCGGAATCAAGAGGGGGCAGTGTACGGGTCCTGAGAAATAAGTAAAAAATACCGTCAAGAAGAACGTATGGAGGTTACCCTACGCACCTTTGCTGCATGTCCCCTTTGCATGCCCATCCTTCGAAGGGGATGATGATCAGGCTCATGGAAAAAGGAACCTGAAACAGAAAGAGAAAGGTGTATCCGGGGTCGGTCTAGCCGAACTATATGTCCCGGTTAAGCTTGTGCCTCCGTCGATGTCCATGGAATTTCGAGTGCGTAATTATGTACGCGTGGTACGAATGCCGCTACTTCATCGGGACTGGGACGGAGGCTGAATTGCTAATCGAGCTCTTGACGAGCTGCGTTGTCCTGCTGCAGTGTAGTTTGGAACCTTTTGATGGTGTCCAAGGGCTCGGCAGCCGCACTATGGAGCTGCTTGAGAAGGCCGCTCTGTACCTCTGCTGCTAGGGCGGCGGTGTGCTCCTCTATTCGTAGGGAGCGTTCCGTATTGCCATTGACTGTTATGATGCCTCGTGGACCGGGCATCTTGAGCTTGAGATAAGCATAGTGTGGCACTGCGTTAAATCTGGCAAACGCTGTTCGTCCGAGCAGCGCATGGTAGCCGCTGCGGAAGGGGACGATGTCGAAGATTAGCTCCTCGCTTCGAAAATTGTCCGGAGAGCCAAAGACCACTTCCAGCGTGATTGAGCCCGTACAGCGGGCCTCGACGCCTGGAATGACTCCTTTGAAGGTAATCTTTGTTGGTTTAATTCGGGAGGGGTCAATGCCCATCTTCCGCACTGTGTCTTGATAGAGCAGGTTGAGGCTGCTACCACCGTCCATTAGGACTCCCGTCAGGTGAAATCCGTCGATGATTGGGTCTAGGACCAACACGGCCGAACCACCATGACGGATGCTAGTTGGGTGATCTCGGCGATCAAAGGTAATCGGGAATGACGACCATGGGTTGAATTTAGGGGCGACTGGCTCTACCGCGTGGACGTCCCTGAGTGCTCGCTTACGCTCCCTTTTAGGGATGTGAGTGGCGTATATCATGTTCACCGTTTTGACCTGGGGGGGATTTCTTCTGACCCCCCGTGTTCAGCTGCCGGGGCTCTTCGTCCTTGTCCTCACTTTGTGATCCCTTTTCTTTATGTTCGGCGTTTAACTTGCCAGCCTGCTTAAAAACCAACAGTCCCTGTTGGTGTGGTTGGCTTGCTTATCTGGGGTGCCGTGTATTTGGCACGGACGGTCGAGTATGCGGTCCAGACTAGAAGGTCCTTCATTATTTCTTTTGTAAGGCTTCTTCCGTTGGCCGGACTTGGAGCCGCCGAATCCGGCGTTGACTGTGGTGTCATTGTTGTTGTTGTTGTCATTGCTTCGGCGTTTGTGCCTATTGCGCTGGAGCTTGCCAGTGCTATTTTTGGCCTCAGAGGGGCCTGTCTCGCTGGCTGTGTTATTACTATGAGCCAGTCAACTGTCCTCTCCCGCGCAAAAGCGAGTCATGAGTGCCGTGAGGGCTGCCATGGATTTTGGCTTTTCTTGGCCGAGGTGGCGGGCGAGCCATTCGTCCCGGATGCTATGCTTAAATGCTGCTAGTGCTTCGGCATCCGGACAGTCGACGATCTGGTTCTTTTTGGTTAGGAACCTAGTCCAGAATTTTCTGGCTGATTCTCCTGGTTGTTGAACTATGTGGCTTAAGTCATTGGCGTCAGGTGGCCGGACATAAGTTCCTTGGAAGTTGTCCAGGAAGGCTTCTTCCAAGTCCTCCCAGCTGCCGATAGAATTTTTAGGCAGGTTGTTAAGCGAGTGCCGAGCTGGCCCTTTGAGCTTTAGTGGGAGGTATTTGATGGCGTGGGGGTCGTCTCCTCGAGCCATGTGGATGTGGAGGATGAAATCCTCGATCCATACTGCGGGATCGGTTGTGCCGTCGTATGATTCGATATCGACGGGCTTGAATCCCTCGGGGAATTCGTGATCCAGTACTTCGTCCGTGAAGCAGAGAGGGTGTGCAGCACCTCTATATCGGGCCGAGTCATGGCGTAGCTCTGATGGAGTCCGTCTGCGGTATTCGGCCCGGGCGTGGTTAGATTTATCATGTCCGAATAGGTAGCCTTCTTCGTGCCTCGAGGCACGTCCTCGCGATCCGTAGATCGATCTTGTATGTCCTGCTTTACTATCCAGGGTCTGCCGAAGGTCGTACGTATGGTCCCGAGCTAGTTTGTCTCTGTTTTTGCGAAGTAGTGGGGCGGGCTGCTGTTCGGCCTTGTTTGCCGTTGTGTCCCGACCGTGGGGTGGTCGGTCTGCCGCTCTATCTCGACCACGTGGTGGCTGTTCCGCATTGCGCGAGGGAGGTATGGGATCTGGTGCCTCCTCATCGAACTGAGGTAGCATTTTGCGTTTTGGGTAGCTCTTGGTTGGGCGCTTGAGGCCGTATTCTTCAGCTGTCAGGACATCAGTCCATCTGTCGACGAGCAGATCTTGTTCAGCTTGGAGCTGGTGCTGTTTCTTTTTCAAGCTCCTTGTAGTGGCTATGAGCCGTAGCTTGAAGCGCTCCTGCTCGAGAGGGTCCTCAGGCACGATGAAATCGTTGTTGCCGAGGCTTGTCTCCTCCTCGGAGGGTGGATGATAGCTATCGTGCTCCAGGTCATCTTCTATGGCCTGTTCATCAGGGTTATCCTGCTCGTTGCAGTTTTCCTCCTGTTCGGATGTAGCTCCAACAGGGTCTTCATTGTTTTCGGCGTCGCCCGGAGTACTATTTTCTCCCGTGCCCATATTGCCATCCTTTGAGCGACGAGGCTTAGGATGGTGTTTGGGGCGGCGGCGCTTGGACTGCGTCTCCGAGGGTTTGTTCTTGTCCGGCTCTTCTTTGTTGTCACCAGATCCTTTGGGTGTATCAACCATGTATACGTCGTGCGAAGAAGTGGCCGTCCAACGTCCAGTGAATGGCGGGTCTTGGCCTTGCTCATTGTCGGCATCTTCGTCCATACCGTCAATGTCTTCGGAGCCATAGTCAAGTACGTCGGTTAAGTCATCGACGGTGGCTATAAAGTGGGTGGCGGGTGGGAAGCAAAATTCCTCGTCATCCGCTTCTAGCTCGAACCGAACATAGTTCGGTCGTGAGTCTTCTTCCAAGGACAATTTCTTCAAAGAGTTTAGTACGCCACCCAAAGGCGAATGCTGGAAGATGTTTGCGGCGCTAAATTTGTAAATCGATAACCGATCCAGCTCGGTGTCCGCAGGCGCATCCGGTCCGGAACGTATGGTCGGATACGAGTCCAGAGTTCCATTAACGCAAGCTTCGCAGGATGTCGAGTCCGTGTGTGGCTCCAACACCGTAGGCTTTGTGGCCTCGGAGGGCATAGTTTGCTCCGGTTCTGGAGCCATTGCAGCAACATGATCCATCTCCTGGATGTAGTACGATAACTGATTTAAGTCATATTCGTTGAAGCACGGGGAAGCAACCGCCGCGGTTTCGAATCAATTGAAGATCAAGTCTCCACGGATATCCGCGACGTAGTTTAGGCTCCCAAATCTGACCTGGTGGCCAGGGGCGTAGCTATCGATCTGCTCCAGATGGCCAAGCGAGTTGGCCCGCAGTACAAAGCCGCCGAACACAAAGATTTGTCCGGGAAAGAAGGTCTCTCCCCGGACGGCGTCAACAATGACGATCGAAGGGGCCATCGAATTCTTTCGTCGACGGCACAGTGGAACTCTCAATGAAAGCACCAATGTCGGTGTCAAAACCGCCGGATCTCGGGTAGGGGGTCCCGTACTCTGCGTCTAGGATCGACGGTAACAGGAGACGGGGGACACAATGTTTACCCGGGTTCGGGCCCTCTCTATGGAGGTAATACCCTACTTCCTACTTGATTGATCTTGATGAATATGAGTGTTACAAGAGTTGATCTACCACGAGATCGTAATGGCTAAACCCTAGAAGTCTAGCCTATGAGTATATGGTAATGAATCTGTCCTATCCGGATTATGCTCTCCGGTTTATATAGACACCGGAGAGATCTAGGGTTACATGGAGTCGGTTACATTAAGGATGGAATCTTCATAATCAATCGCCTAGCTTGCCTTCCATGCCACTAGAGTCCAATCCGGACACGGGTATAGTCTTCGGTCTTCGTGGCCCATCAGTCCGGCCCAATGAGTAACAGGCCGGACGCCCGAGGACCCCTTAGTCCAGGACTCCCTCATCCGTGCCAAATACATGGCACCCCAGACAAACCAGCCAATCATACCAACCGGGATTGCTGGGTGTTTAAACAGGCCGGCAAGTTAAATGCCGAGAACAAGGAAAAGGGATCGCAAAGTGAGGACGATGACGAAGAGCCCCGGCAGCCGAACTCAGCGGGGCAGAAGAAGTTCCCCCCTCAAGTCAAAACGGTGAACATGATTGGTACGTCTCCGTCGTATCTACTTTTCCAAACACTTTTGCCCTTGTTTTGGACTCTAACTTGCATGATTTGAATGGAACTAACCCGGACTGACGCTGTTTTCAGCAGACTTTCCATGGTGTTATTTATGTGCAGAAATAAAAGTTCTCGGAATGACCTAAAACTCCACGGAACATATTTTTGGAAAATATTAAAAATACTGGAAGAAGAATCCACGTTAGGGGGCCCACACCCTATCCATGAGGGTGGGGGGCGCACCTGCCCCCTGGGCGCCCCCCCGCCTCGTGGGCCCCCTGACGCTCCACCGACCTCAACTCCAACTCCATACATTCGTGTTCAGGGAGAAAAAAATTAGAGAGAAGGATTCATCGCGTTTTATGATACGGAGCCGCCGCCAAGCCCTAAAACCTCTCGGGAGGGCTGATCTGGAGTCCGTTCGGGGCTCCGGAGAGGGGGATTCGTCGTCGTCGTCATCATCAACCATCCTCCATCACCAATTTCATGATGCTCACCGCCGTGCGTGAGTAATTCCATCATAGGCTTGCTGGACGGTGATGGGTTGGATGAGATCTATCATGTAATCGAGTTAGTTTTGTTAGGGTTTGATCCCTAGTATCCACTATGTTATGAGATTGATGTTGCTATGACTTTGCTATGCTTAATGCTTGTCACTAGGGCCCGAGTGCCATGATTTCAGATGTGAACCTATTATGTTTTCATGAATATATGTGAGTTCTTGATCCTATCTTGCAAGTCTATAGTCACCTACTATGTGTTATGATCCGGCAACCCCGAAGTGACAATAATCGGGACCACTCCTGGTGATGACCGTAGTTTGAGGAGTTCATGTATTCACTATGTGTTAATGCTTTGGTCCGGTACTCTATTAAAAGGAGGCCTTAATATCCCTTAGTTTCCATTAGGACCCCGCTGCCACGGGAGGGTAGGACAAAAGATGTCATGCAAGTTCTTTTCCATAAGCACGTATGACTATATTCGGAATACATGCCTACATTACATTGATGAATTGGAGCTAGTTCTGTGTCACCCTATGTTATGATTGTTACATGATGAACCGCATCCGACATAATTCTCCATCACCGATCCAATGCCTACGAGCTTTTCACATACTGTTCTCCGCTTATTTACTTTCCCGTTGCTACTGTTACAATCACTACAAAACCCAAAAATATTACTTTTGCTACCGTTACCGTTACTTCCATACTACTTTGCTACTAAATACTTTGCTGCAGATACTAAGTTATCCAGGTGTGGTTGAATTGACAACTCAACTGCTAATACTTGAGAATATTCTTTGGCTCCCCTTGTGTCGAATCGATAAATTCGGGTTGAATACTCTACCCTCGAAAACTGTTGCGATCCCCTATACTTGTGGGTTATCAAGACCATTTTCTGGCGCCGTTGCCGGGGAGCATAGCTTTATTCTTTGAGTCACTTGGGATTTATATCTGCTGGTCACTATGAAGAACTTGAAAGACGAGAAAACTAAAATTTATCCCTCAACTACGAGGGGAGGTAAGGAACTGCCATCTAGCTCTGCACTTGATTCACCTTCTGTTTTGAGTAAGCTTGCGACACCTAAACCTGCTTCTGCTATTAATTCTAATATGTCGCATGTTATTGATGATGCCACTTCTGCTATGCATGATACTTATGATGAAACTACTTCTATGCTTGATACTACTGTGCCACTTGGTGAATTTCTTGATGAACAACTTGCTAGGGCTAGACAGAATGAAATTATTGAAACTGATAATATTGATGATAGTGATGATGAAGACTCTCCCCCTAATAAATATGAATTACCTGTTGTTCATGAGGGTTATGTTATGGATGAAGAAGCTTCTAGAGCTATTTTATCTTGCAATGATAGATATGATCTTAAGAAGTTATTAGCTAAGTGGAAGCAGCAATCTCTTAATGCTAGAATGAAACCTGACCCTGCTTTTGCTACTTCACCTATCTGTGTTACTGGTAAGGATTATGAATTCTCTGTTGATCCTGATATAATTACTTTGGTTGAATCTGATCCTTTTTATGGCCATGAATCTGAAACTGTTGTGGCACATCTCACTAAATTAAATGATATAGCCACCCTGTTCACTAATGATGAGAGAACTCGCTACTTTTATATCCTTAAAATATTTCCGTTCTCATTAAAGGGTGATGCTAAGATATGGTTTAATTCTCTTGATCCTGGTTGTGTGCGTAGTCCCCAGGATATGATTTATTACTTCTCTGCTAAATATTTCCCTGCTCATAAGAAACAAGCTGCTTTAAGGGAAATATATAATTTTGAGAAAATTGAAGAAGAGAGTCTCCCACAAGCTTGGGGGAGGCTTCTCCAATTACTTAATGCTTTTCCTGATCATCCTCTTAAGAAAAACGAAATACTTGATATCTTTTATAATGGACTAACTGATGCTTCCAGAGATTACCTGGATAGTTGTGCTGCTTCTGTTTTCAAGCAAAGAACACCGGATGAAGCTGAGATTCTATTGAATAATATGTTGACAAATGAAAATAATTGGACACTTCCTGAGCCAACTCCCGAGGCTATTCTAAACCAACTCTAAAGAAGAGGGGTGTTCTATTTCTCAGTCCTGAAGATATGCAAGAGGCAAAGAAATCTATAAAATAAAAAGGAATTAAAGCTGAAGATGTTAAGAATTTACCTCCTATTGAAGAAATACATGGTCTTAATTTACCGCCTATTGAAGAAGCATATGATCTTAATCCATCACCTATTGAAGAAACTCACGGTCTTGATAACCCGACACAGGTAGTAAATGTAAATTCTCTCTATAGATTTGATGAAGGTGATATTCCTCGTTATAAGTCTGCTAGACAATGCTTAGATGAGTTTGACAATTTTATTGTTAAACAAGAAAACTTCAATGCTTATATTGGTAGACAATTGAAATATAATTTCGATATACGCTTGAATACTTGGGTGATTATATGTCCAGAGTTAAAGGTGAACTTAAACTCATTAGTAAACATGCTTCTATGGTTACCACTCAAGTAGAACAAGTACTTAAAGCTCAGAATGGTTTGCTCAATGAATTAAATAGTAAGAATAATGATTATGCTGTTAGCGTGGCTACTAGAACTGGTAAAATGACTCAGGAACCTTTGTATCCTGAAGGCCACCCTAAGAGAATTGAGCAGGACTCTCAGAGAAATAATTTAGATGCACCTAGTCCTTCTAAAAAGAAGAAAAAGAAAAATGATAGGACTTTGCGTGCTTCTAGTGAACCCGTTGCTGAAACACCTGAGAATCCAAATGATATTTCTATCTGTGATGCTGAAACACAATCTGGTAATGAACATGAACCTAGTGATAATATTAATGAAGATGTTCATGTTGATGCTCAACCTAGTAATGATAATGCTGTAGAAATTGAACCTGTTGTTGATCTTGATAACCCACAATCAAAGAATCAACGTTATGATAAGAGAGACTTTGTTGCTATGAAACACAGTAAAGAAAGAGGGCCATGGGTTCAGAAACCCATGCCTTTTCCTCCCAAACCATCCAAGAAAAAGGATGATGAGGATTTTGAGCGCTTTGCTGAAATGATTAGACCTATCTTTTTGCGTATGCGATTAACTGATATGCTCAAAATGAATCCTTATGCTAAGTATATGAAAGAAATTGTCACTAATAAAAGAAAGATACCGGAAGCTGAAATTTCCACCATGCTTGCTAATTACACTTTTAAGGGTGGAATACCTAAGAAACTAGGAGATCCAGGAGTACCAACTATACCATGCTCCATTAAAAGAAACTATGTTAGAACTGCTTTATGTGATCTTGGAGCCGGTGTTAGTGTTATGCCTCTCTCTTTATATCGTAGAATTGATTTGAATAAGTTGACACCTACTGAAATATCTTTGCAAATGGCTGATAAATCAACTGCTATACCTGTCGGTATTTGTGAGGATGTGCCTGTTGTGGTTGCAAACGTTACTATTTTAACGGACTTTGTTATTCTTGATATTCCCTTTTTGAATACTGCAGGGGCTGTTATTGATTGCAACAAAGGCAATGTCACTTTTCATGTTAATGGCAATGAGCATACGGTACACTTTCCGAGGAAACAACCTCAAGTTCATAGTATCAATTCTATTGGAAAAATTCCATCGATTATTTTTGGAGGTTTTGAATTTCCTCTTCCTACTGTCAAGAAGAAATATGATATTCTTATTATTGGGGATGTGCATATCCCCGTTGAGGTAACATAGTGTTATTCGAAATTTCTCCGATTCCATGTTATTCGGAATGAGTTTGTTAACAAGACTTGATCAACCTTGTTAGTGGATTCCTTTTGATGAGCATGAGATGGATGAAGTTAGAAGGCACAACCTTCTGTACCCTTCTTTTACCTTCTGTTATTTAGTTGAAATAAAGCAAAAATAGTATTTTCCTGTCTGTTTTCTGAATTATCCGTGCAATATAAAAATACCCCGAAATAAAAGTTCTCCAAATGCCCTGCCAATTTAATATGATTTTTTCTGGAATATTTGAGAATATCTGGCACTGAGAACACAGCAGGGGGAGCAAGCACCTGGCCACGAGGGTCCAGGGCGCGCCCACCCCTACAGGGCGCGCCCCCTGCCTCGTGGGCCCACGGTGGCTCCCCTCCACTTATTCCTGCACCCACACACTTCTTCTTCCTCCCAAAAAAATCACCATCTAGCTCAAGCACGAGTTCTAGCTCATTTTGTTGTGATTTTCAATCTCCTTGCTCAAAGCACCTCTCACAAAACTGCTTGGGGGGATTGTTCCTTGGTATGTGACTCCTCCATTGGTCCAATTAGTTTTTGTTCTAGTGCTTTATTCATTGCAAATTTGTGCTGCCTAGGTGACCATGTTCTTGAGCTTGCATGCCAAATTTATATGGTTCCAAGTAGTTCTAATGCATGATATAGTCTCTAGGCACTTGTAGGAGTAGTTGCTATCAATCTTGTTGAGCTTGGTTTACTTTTATTTGAAGTTACTAAAAATTTCAGAATTTTTCAGAAAATAATGAAGAGATTTTTGAGGGGCTCATCGAGCCGAAGCTCGAAGGAAAAGCAAAATGAAGAAGCACAGAGGCCCAAATATAATCTGCCTCGCACCGCGGAGGTTCGGCCGTGTGAATGGCCTTCCAATGATTTCTTGAGAGAAGCTGGGATTTATGATGATTTTTATGAATTGGCTGAGAATGCAGGCCTCACCGACTTCCTCCGCGACCAACGCGAACAGTATCTCTTACTCACCAATACTTTGTGCAAAACTTCTACTATTATCCTAAGGAATCACCTCCTTCAGTAGAGTTTCATTTATATGATGTGGCTAAGAAGATGCCACTAGATGAATTTTGCAAGATTTGCAAAATACCTTTCGAGGGTAGCTTAGAGGAACCACATCGTAAAGATGTGGACGGGTTTATTGACACTATTACTGTAGGGGAAACTAGGAAGGTTTCCGATGCAAGAATCACTAGCATACATTTTCCTGTTTTACGCTACTTTGCCTTATTTGCTAGTCATTGCTTAATTGGTCACGAAAACTGTGGAAACCTTAGTGTTCCTGATATTATCATTTTGTTGCATGGTTTATTCTGCGATAACACTGTTAGTATGGGCGGTATTATTGCTAAACGGTTAAGTTTGAACCGTACAAAGGGCCCCATCTTTGGGGGTATTTACGCTTCACGCCTTGCTGCACATTATAACATACCTATTAGGCACTATGAAAAAGAAGAAAAATTGCTGCCCACTGCTTATTTAGATTATAAGAGTATGGTAGCGCATGACTTTATTGTTAAGAATAGGGAAGGGGCGCTTAAATACAAATTGTTCTTTGATAAACATCATCCTGAGACTATTACCTTGCCTGCTCCCTCCTTGTTTAATTTATCTGTAGGTCCGTATCTCGTTCCATTGGCGGCCATTCACGCCTACCGGAACCCTACATCAGCCACAGAGCCGGAGCCGGAACCACAATTTGAACCTCCACGACAGTCTAATTACCAGTGGGATCCGGAGATGATTTCGAACCAGTGGCAATCAGAGTCTTCTTCATCTCAGTACGACCCCAGCTACAACTATGGATATCCGCCAGGCCATCCGTGGCAATAAACCAACTTAGGCCAAAAGCCTAAGCTGGGGGGGGGGTACGTATTTCCCACCGACATTCCATTTATGTTCACACACTCATTGCTAGATGTCGGTGCTCATACTCTTTCACTGTAATATCCATGCTAGTTTATTTTCTTTTTCTTGCTTTCTTCTTGTGTGTTTAATAAACCTTAAGAAAAACAAAAAACAAAATTAGTGTAGCTTTAAGTTAGTTTACTTTTCTCACTGTAGTAGTAATAATTAAAAAGAAAACCCAAAAAGATTCCCCGTTCTTCTTTTGCTTGTTGGGAGCTTTCCCGTGTAAATAGTTTTATTTCTTTTCTTTTCTTTGGGGGGTCGATAGGAGAAGACCATAATTAAATTGTTGAAGTGGCTCTTATATGCATTATTGTTGATTTAACCAAGAGCCCATATTGCCTTGTCTTCTCCTGTTTATTGAATGCTCGAAGATTCTAGCTTAGTCCAATGCACGTGCACTCTTATTATTTTCACATCGTTCGGTCGTGCAAGTGAAAGTCAATTATGACGATATATGATGGACTGACTGAGATGAGAGAAGCCGGTATGAACTCGACCTCTGTTGTTTTTGTAAATATGATTAGTTCATTGTTCCTGATTCAGCCTATTATGAATAAACATGTTTGCAATGACAATTAGAGATTATATTTGCTCGTGCCATGCTTGATTAGCTATGAGTTATAATGGTTTACCTTGCGTGCCAACATGCTATTAAAATGGTTGTGATGTGGTATAGTGGGGTGCTATCCTCCTTTGAATGATTTAAGTGACTTGACTTGGCACATGTTCACACATGTAGTTGAAACAAATCAACATAGCCTTCATGATATTTATGTTCATGGTGGATTATATCCTACTCATGCTTGTACTCAATGTTTATTAATTTTAATGCATGTTCATGACTGTTCTCGCTCTCTAGTTGGTCGCTTCCCAGTCTTTTGCTAGCCTTCACTTGTACTAAGCAGGAATACTGCTTGTGCATCCAATTCCTTAAACCCCAAAGTTATTCCATATGAGTCCACCATACCTTCCTATATGCGGTATCTACCTGTTTCCAAGTAAATTTGTATGTGCCAAACTCCAAACCTTCAAATGAAATTCTGTTTTATATGCTCGAATAGCTCATGCATCAACTAGGGCTGTCCGTATCTTCCATGCTAGGCGGGTTATTCTCAAGAGGAGTGGACTCCGCTCCTCACTCACGAGAAAATGGCTGGTCACCGGGATGCCCAGTCCCATGCTTTATGCAAACTAAATCAAAATAATTGCAAACAAAACTCCCCCTGGGACTGTTGTTAGTTGGAGGCACTCGTTGTTTCGAGCAAGCCATGGATTGATGCTTGTTGGTGGAGGGGGAGTATAAACTTTACCATTCTGTTTGGGAACCGCCTATAATGTGTGTAGCATGGAAGATATCGCCATCTCTTGGTTGTTATGTTGACAATGAAAGTATGCCGCTCAAAATATTATTTATCTCTATTTCAAAACCGAGCTCTGGCACCTCTACAAATCCCTGCTTCCCTCTGCGAAGGGCCTATCTATTTACTTTCATGTTGAGTCATCACCCTCTTATCATAAGCACCAGCTGGAGAGCGCTGTTGTCATTTGCATCCATTACTATTAATTTATATTGGGTATAACTATGACTGGATCTCTTTTACCATGAATTACAATGTTTAGTCAGTCCTTGATCTTTAAAGGTGCTTTGCATTTATGTTTTGCGGTCTCAGAAAGGGCTAGCGAGATACCATCTTGTTATATCATATTATGATTGTTTTGAGAAAGTGTTGTCATCTGAGATTTATTATTATTGCTCGCTAGTTGATTATGCCATTGATATGAGTAAACATGAGACCTAAATGTTATTGTGAATGTGGTTAGTCATAATCTTTGCTGAAAAATTGAATGCTGGCTTTACATATTTACAACAAGAGCAAACAGAGTTTGTAAAAGTTTTTCTTTATCACTTTCAGTTTATCAACTGAATTGCTTGAGGACAAGCAAAGGTTTAAGATTGGGGGAGTTGATACGTCTCCGTCGTATCTACTTTTCCAAACACTTTTGCCCTTGTTTTGGACTCTAACTTTCATGATTTGAATGGAACTAACCCGGACTGACGCTGTTTTCAGCAGACTTTCCATGGTGTTATTTATGTGCAGAAACATAAGTTCTCGGAATGACCTGAAACTCCACGGAACATGTTTTTGGAAAATATTAAAAATACTGGAAGAAGAATCCACGTCAGGGGGCCCACACCCTGTCCATGAGGGTGGGGGCGCGCCCCCTGCCTCGTGGGCCCCCTGACGCTCCACCGACCTCAACTCCAACTCCATACATTCGTGTTCGGGGAGAAAAAAAATCAGAGAGAAGGATTCATCGCGTTTTACGATACGGAGCCGCCGTCAAGCCCTAAAACCTCTCGGGAGGGCTGATCTGGAGTCCGTTCGGGGCTCCGGAGAGGGGGATTCGTCGCCGTCGTCATCATCAACCATCCTCCATCACCAATTTCATGATGCTCACCGCCGTGCGTGAGTAATTCCATCATAGGCTTGCTGGACGGTGATGGGTTGGATGAGATCTATCATGTAACCGAGTTAGTTTTGTTAGGGTTTGATCCCTAGTATCCACTATGTTATGAGATTGATGTTGCTATGACTTTGCTATGCTTAATGCTTGTCACTAGGGCCCGAGTGCCATGATTTCAGATGTGAACCTATTATGTTTTCATGAATATATGTGAGTTCTTGATCCTATCTTGCAAGTCTATAGTCACCTACTATGTGTTATGATTCGACAACCCCGAAGTGACAATAATCGGGACCACTCCTAGTGATGACCGTAGTTTGAGGAGTTCATCTATTCACTATGTGTTAATGCTTTGGTCCGGTACTCTATTAAAAGGAGGCCTTAATATCCCTTAGTTTCCATTAGGACCCCGCTGCCACGGGAGGGTAGGACAAAAGATGTCATGCAAGTTCTTTTCCATAAGCACGTATGACTATATTCGGAATACATGCCTACATTACATTGATGAATTGGAGCTAGTTCTGTGTCACCCTATGTTATGATTGTTACATGATGAACCGCATCCGACATAATTCTCCATCACCGATCCAATGCCTACGAGCTTTTCACATATTGTTCTCTGCTTATTTACTTTCCTGTTGCTACTGTTACAATCACTACAAAACCCAAAAATATTACTTTTGCTACCGTTACCGTTACTTCCATACTACTTTGCTACTAAATACTTTGCTGCAGATACTAAGTTATCCAGGTGTGGTTGAATTGACAACTCAACTGCTAATACTTGAGAATATTCTTTGGCTCCCCTTGTGTCGAATCAATAAATTTGGGTTGAATACTCTACCCTTGAAAACTGTTGTGATCCCCTATACTTGTGGGTTATCAATGATCTATGCTACACACTTGCCCAAAAGGGAGCACAAGCGCGCACTAAGGGACGTTTACGCGATAGAGCCAGTCGCCCCAAAATTCAACCCATGCTCATCATGCCCGATCACTTTTGATCGTCGGGATCATCCGACCAGTATCCGGCATGGCGGATCAGCCGCACTAGTCCTGGACCCAATAATTGACGGATTCCACCTGATGCGAGTCCTCATGGACGGGGGTAGCAGCCTCAATCTGCTCTATCAAGACACAGTGTGCAAAATAGGCATTAATCCATCAAGGATCAAGCCAACGAAGACTACCTTTAAAGGAGTCATACCAGGCGTAGAGGCCCGCTGTACGGGCTCAATCACACTAGAGGTTGTCTTTGGATCCCTCGACAACTTCTGAAGCGAGGAGTTAATCTTCGACATCGTCCCATTCCGCAGTGGTTATCATGCACTGCTCGGACGGACGGCATTCGCCCGGTTCAACGCGGTACCGCACTACGCTTATCTTAAGCTTAAGATGCCCGGTCCACGCGGCGTCATAGCGGTCAACGGAATCACGGAACGCTCCCTCCGCACAGAGGAGCACACCGCCGCCCTAGCAGCAGAAGTACAAAGCGGCCTTCTCAAGCAGAACCGTAATCCGGCTACCGAGCCCCTGGACATCGTAAAGAGGGTCCGGACTACGCCACAACAGGACAGCTCGGCTCATCAAGAGCTCAACTAGCAATTTGGCCTCCGTCCCAGCCCCGATCAGGTAGTGGCATTCGTACCACGCGTGCATAATTACACACTAGAAATCCCATGGGCATCGGCGGAGGCACAACTAGCTTGTGGTCCACAGTTCGGCTCGACCGATCCCGGACACACATATACTGTCAATATTTCCTTTTTCCTTTTCCAGGTTTATTTCACATAGGCCTTCTTCGACGGCCCGACCACCGATCTTGTCAAAGGATAAAAACACCAGGATGGCAAGAAGCAAAGACGTATAGGGGAAGCTCTAGAGGTCACTTCAACGACCACTCTACCTGTTGTCTGGACCCACACGCAGCTCACCCTTGGTCATGGCATGTTAACTAGCCGGATTGCTTATCACACTATTTGTATTAATGCGCTTTGACGCATTAACCCAATTATAATGGAAACAGTTCGTGGCTCAAGCTTAAGGGCCCAAGATATCACCTCTGCTTTATTTCTGTTTTCCTTTAATAACTTATCTTCTAGCACCCGTACACTTTGGTACGTTTCATATTTGCCAGGGGCTCCCAGGCGCCCTACAATACGACAACAAAGTCCGAACACTTTTTATAGTATAGTTCGGCACCCCGAATTTAGCATTATATGCATTGGCTCTGAATCATGTCTTTGGTCGATAGTTGGGTTGCCCGGCTCCTGTGCTTGCTAACTTACGTTCCGCTATATTGGCTAAGGTAGTAAAGGGAGAACTACTGCGATTGTGCCCTGGTTTATCCAAAGGAGCACCTCAGTAGAGAAAGCCAAAAACTGACTGTCATGATGCAACGAGAGCCGGCCAGCTGTTCGGAGGTTGCAAATCGTTGGAGATTTCTTTCGCGTTGCGCGAAGGATCGGCACTTCCTGATCAGACGCTTATAGCACCCTAGTTCGGAAACTAGGGGCTGCGTCAATGTTTTTATTGTCGAACTCCTATGGCTAAGTGAGGGCGTTAAAGCCGAATAGTCTGGTTGCCTGGTTCATTGCGCTAAACAACTCCTTCAAGGACCATATAATTAGATCAAGATTGTTTAGATTCCATCCCGAACACCTCCGTACTACCTACGTGGGGGCAGAAGTCGACGACTGGCCAACCCTCAGATTTCATATAAACACGGCCGCACAGGAGGTAAAATTAAAAACATAACAATCATTATATTACAAACCCACTTTGTTTCACCATACAAGGCAAAGACAACACGAATGTATTCATTCAAAAATAATGTCCTGCCCACACTGCGTTGCTACAATGCGAGACCCCTCCAGGACATCCGCGAAATAGCGCTCGGGTGTGTGGTGCTCCTTGCCCTCTGGCGGCCCCCGGGCCAGCTCGACGGTGTTCATCTTCGCCCACCACATCTTGCAACGGGCGAAGGCCATACGAGCACCCTCAATACAGGCCGATCGTTTGACGATATCCAGCCGAGGACAGGCGTCCACCATCCGCCTCACGAGTTCGAAGTAGCTGCCAGGCATAGCTTCGGCTGGCCATAGCCGGATTATCAAATCCTTCATGGCTAGTTCGACCACCCTATGCAGCTCCACCAGCTGTTTCAGCTGATCGGTGAAGGGCACGAGATGCTCTGGCGCAAGATATTGCGACTAGAATAGCTTCTCCGTGGAGCTCCCTTCTTCGGCTCGGAAGAACTCCGCGGCGTCGGACACACTTCGCGGCAAATCAGCAAAAGCCCCTGGAGAACTCCGAATCCGGGTTAGTAAAAGATACTTCCTCTTTGCATATTTGCTTTGCATACTAAATGCCTTACCCACAACAATCTTCCTCACCTTCTGGACCTCTTGGAGGGCACCCTGGGCCTCGTTCCGGGCCGTCTCCGCGCTCTGATGAGCCTTGGAGAGTTCGGCCTCTTTAGCCGACGCGTCACGCTCCAAGGTCTCACACTTCTTCACCGCGCCGTGGAGCTCTTGTTGGACCTCGTTGACCCGGGCCTTGAGCTTCTAACGGGCAGCCTGCTCCTTGACGGCCTTCCCCTCGGCTTCACCCAGGGCCTTTTTCAGGGCCTCGACCTCAGTCGTTGCTCCTATTTATATCAAGACACTTTGGTCAATATATAATATCCTACTCTTTCCGAATACTTCTCGGGTTATTACATACCTTGATTCTCCTGGAGCTGCCTCTTCACCTGGCTGAGCTCCTCCTCAGCCTGCTCCAGCCTCCGCTTAAGTTCGGAGACTTCGGCAGCATGTGAGGCCGCGGCCAGCAGCGACGCCTGCATATTCATTCCAGACAAATTTAGTTAGTTCCCTGCAATAAAGGAATGATCCTCTGTCCGGCTTTTCTTTCCGAACACCGGACAGTGTCTCAGGGGCTACTCTCTATATGGGGATTTTCTCTTTCTGCGTCGTTTACCTCAAAACCTGTCAGCAGGCTACTGCAGGCTTCGGTTAGTCCGCTCTTGGCAGACTGAACCCTTTCAATCACCATGCCCATAAGAACACGATGCTCATCCACAATGGAAGCGCCTCGCAGCGCTTCCAGCAGATCATCTGGTGCCCCTGGTTGGACAGGAGTCACCGGTGGAATAGGCGTACCCCCTTCTTTCGAAGGAGGTTGCGTGCCGGATTCCGGAGCTGTATCGGTCTCTGGAATCAAGTCCGGTTGAGGGCCGAACTGAGTATGGCCCTCCTCCCCAGTCTCCCGGGGGATTGGTTCCCCCTGGTGTTCGGCGACGGGGGCTTCGCCTTCGGGCGCTTCTTGAGCCTCTCCCCAGCCTAGGAAGGTCCGTTGGGAGAGCACCTCATCATCCCCTTTGGCCTTGGGAGAGTAAGCGGCTGGCGGTGTCTCGCTGGCCATCTCCTTTGGGTCCAACGAACCTCTTGATGAGGATCGCTGGGAACTGTCGTGGGCCGGACTGCAATAGCATAAGTAGCCATGTCAATACATTGAAATGGAGAGGCTGGACATATGGGTATGCGGGAGTCATAGCACTTACGAAGGAGCTTGAGGCTTGGTGCGGGGGTGTCGCTCCGGACTGCTGTTGACGTCCCGCGCGGATTTGTCCGTGAAGGAGCCCTTCCCCTTCTTGGATGTCCCCGCCTCCAGGCTCGTGGAGGCCGCCCTCTTCTTCCTTCCCCCATTAGGGGGAGGGTTGTTCTCCTCCTCCTCCTCATCATCATCGTCATCTTCGGCGGCGGAGGAGCGGGTCTTGTCTTCGGACGTCGCGTCCGAAGCACTCTTGCGACGGGGGCCACTCCAGACCCCCTTGGCCTTCCCCTTGGCCTTCTTCGCCGGCTCTGTATAGGGCGTCGACACCAGCATCTTCGCTAAACGCGGAATGACTAGTTCTTCAGGTAGCGGAGCCGGACACTGGATCTGCTTCGCCCTCTCCATCCATTCCTGAAGAGGCAATGATCGTAAAAGTTCAGATATCCTCCTTGAAGCAAATAAGTAGAGGACGCGATAGGAACTTACCTCACGGGCAGGATGGTTAATGTCGTGCCCATGATCTGAATCCGTGGCTGGCGGTATCTCGTCGCCCTTGAAGAGCAACTTCCATGCATCTTCGTGAGTCGTTCCGAAGAGCCTCTCCAGGGTTTGGTGCCTCCTCGGATTAAACTCCCAAAGGGGGCGTTTTCGGCTTTGGCAAGGGAGGATCCGGCGAACCAGCATCACTTGGATTACATCGACAAGTTTGACATTCTTGTCCACCATGCTTTGAATGCACATCTGCAGCGCTATCAGCTCGTCTGGCGAACACCAGTTCGGGCTCTTCTCGACCCAGGAGGTGAGTGGGAGCGCCGGAGCTAAATTCGGCAGCCGCGGCCCAGTTTGTGCCGCGGGGTTCTGTGATGTAGAACCATTGTTTTTGCCATTCCTTGACAGTCTCCACGAAAGTGCCTTTTGGCCAGGAGACATTGGCCAGCTTACTCACCATGGCTCCTCCACACTCCGCGTGCTGGCCGTCCACTACCTTCGGCTTCACGTTGAAGACTTTGAGCCACAGCCCGAAGTGGGGTTGGATGCGGAGGAAGGCCTCACACACGACGATGAACGCCGAGATGTTGAGGAAGGAGTTCGGGGATAGATCATGGAAGTCTATCCCGTAATAATACATCAGCCCGTGGACGAAAGGGTGGAGTGGAAACCCTAGCCCGCGGAGGAAATGAGGGATGAATACCACCCTCTCGTTGGGCTTTAGCGTGGGGACGACTTGCCCCTGGGCTGGAAGATGGTGGGCGATTTCCTTCACCAAATACCCGGCCGCCCGAAGCTCGGCAATGTCTTTCTCCTTGACGGAGGAGACCATCCATTTGCCTTGACCTCCGGATCCGGACATGATCGGATGCTTTTCGGAGATGGAGAAAGATGGGGACTTGGGCGCTGGAGCTCAAGGATGGAAGGGCAGAGGAAGGGGAAGGCGTGAGTAGACAAGGGTGAATTCTTAACCCCTTATAAAGGGTCGTGAATATCAAGCGCCTCCTCACTCGCCTTAAAACTCGCCTATTCCCAAGGGCTGTGTAGACAGCACAGTTGGGTTACCCATACCCGTATTGATGAGAATCCCGCAATAAGGGGACACGATCTCTGCTTCGACAAGACGTGCCAATGGCAACCGCGTCTCAAAACGTGGAACGGCAGAACAAAATGGTCCGAAATTATGACCGGGCAGACGTGATGTCACATTGTAAAAAGTTGTCAGCAGATTGGACTCGTGGAGTATTATATTCTCTCTGCGGTTGTGTGTGGTGTGTGACTGGTCCGGATACAATCATCGCGTCTGGAGACTATCTTGGAGTTCGGAAAGAAGGGAACCCGCCTTGCAATGCCGAATACAAATCTGCGCGCCAGACTCCTCGTCATTGAAGCCAGGTTCAGGGGCTATTGAGGGAGTCCTGGACTAAGGGGTCCTCGGGCGTCCGGCCTGTTAGCCATGGGCCGGACTAATGGGCTGAGAAGACGTGAAGACCGAAGACTGCGCCCGTGTCCGGATGGGACTCTCCTTGGCGTGGAAGGCAAGCTTGGCGACCGAATATGTAGATTCCTTTCCTTTGTAACTAACCTTGTGTAACCCTAGATCCTCCCGGTGCCTATATAAACCGGAGGACTTAGTCCGGAAAGGACAGATACTCATACATGCTAGACTTCTAGGGTTTAGCCATTACAATCTCGTGGTAGATCAACTCTTGTAATACTCATATCCATCAAGATCAATCAAGCAGGAAGTAGGGTATTACCTCCATAGAGAGGGCCCAAACCTGGGTAAACATTTTGTCCCCTGTCTCCAGTTACCATCAACTTTAGACGCACAGTTCGGGACCCCCTACCCGAGATCCGCCGGTTTTGACACCGACAGTGCCGCCTCACCCACTTCTCCATCCCCACACCAGTCCGCATCTGACCATGCTTGCACTCTCGCCGCTCGACACAAGCCCTAACCCCTGTCGTCGCGATGGGCTTCTTCGGCCACAAGAGCGACACACATGACTACGAGGCCGGTTCGTTGTGCCGTCCGATCAACTTCAGGTTGGCGTTGTGGGGGACAGCGCCCACGCAACTGACTGTATATCTCAGTGCACTAGGCGTAGTACCATTGGGAGTACCACATCCCGCTATTGTGGCCGGAAGTCAACGGCCCTCACGTATGGCACCTCGACCCCCACCCGATTCCGGTGCCGGGTGTGCCGCAGTTTGAGTGCGCACGTGCAGCCATGATTCCTAAACTGTCATGCTCTCCTGACGCTTGCACAACATCGTGACCCAGCCTACATGCCGGACTCCCTAAACTGAGACATCTGGTTCACGAAAGAGCATGAAGTACGCCACTATGACGGCGTCCAGATTGATGCCGCCCTCCACCGCTGCTGTCGATGGTGAAGGAGGACAAGGACGAGGGGCCTATGTACTAGGTGGCACTCTAGGAAGCGACCCGGCGGGCCATCGAGGAGTCAAGCACGATGATCTAGCCCGGTGGCCTGGCCTCGAGGAGGCACTCCAGTTGTCCTCGATCGGTGACCTGGTCTACCCACCGCCACCACCGTCACCACCGCCAGTACTCCCGCGCTCGAGATGTACCGGCGGACAAGCAGCGTGCCCACTCGTTTGGTTGGGCGTGATGGAGGAGGAGCACCAACACCTCCACGAGTGGGAGGGTGCTACCTCTTGAGCACTCCGTTGGTTTTCCCTTGAAGAGGAAAGGGTGATGCAGCAAAGTAGCGTAAGTATTTCCCTCAGTTTTTGAGAACCAAGGTATCAATCCAGTAGGAGGCTACGCGCGAGTCCCTCGCACCTACACAAAACAAATAAATCCTCGCAACCAACGCGATAAGGGGTTGTCAATCCCTTCACGGTCACTTACGAGAGTGAGATATGATAGATATGATAATATAATATTTTTTGTATTTTTATGATAAAGATGCAAAGTAATATAAAAGCAAAGTAAAAAGCAAAGGAAATAACTAAGTGTTGGAAGATTAATATGATGAAGATAGACCCGGGGGCCATAGGTTTCACTAGTGGCTTCTCTCAAGAGCATAAGTATTTTACGGTGGGTGAACGAATTACTGTTGAGCAATTGACATAATTGAGCATAGTTATGAGAATATCTAGGTATGATCATGTATATAGGCATCACGTCCGAGACAAGTAGACCGACTCCTGCCTACATCTACTACTATTACTCCACTCATCGACCGCTATCCAGCATGCATCTAGAGTATTAAGTTCATAAAAACAGAGTAACGCCTTAAGCAAGATGACATGATGTAGAGGGATAAATTCATGCAATATGATAAAAACCCCGTCTTGTTATCCTCGATGGCAACAATACAATACGTGCCTTGCTGCCCCTACTGTCACTGGGAAAGGATACCGCAAGATTGAACCCAAAACTAAGCACTTCTCCCATTGCAAGAAAGATCAATCTAGTAGGCCAAACCAAATTGATAATTCGAAGAGACTTGCAAAGATAACCAATCATACATAAAAGAATTCAGAAGATTCAAATATTGTTCATAGATAAACTTGATCATAAACCCACAATTCATCGGTCTCAACAAACACACCGCAAAAGAAGATTACATTGAATAGATCTCCACGAGAGAGGGGGAGAACATTGTATTGAGATCCAAAAAGAGAGAAGAAGCCATCTAGCTACTAACTATGGACCCGAAGGTCTGAGGTAAACTACTCACACTTCATCGGAGGGGCTATGGTGTTGATGTAGAAGCCCTCCGTGATCGATGCCCCCTCCGGCGGAGCTCCGGAATAGGCCCCAAGATGGGATCTCGTGGGTACAGAAGGTTGCGGCGGTGAAATTAGGTTTTTGGCTCCGTATCTGATCGTTTGGGGGTACGTAGGTATATATAGGAGGAAGGAGTACGTCGGTGGAGCAACAAGGGGCCCACGAGGGTGGAGGGCGCGCCCTGGGGGGTAGGCACGCCCCCTACCTCGTGGCCTCCTCTTTTGTTTCTTGACGTAGGGTCCAAGTCTCCTGGATCATATTCATTCTGAAAATCACATTCCCGAAGGTTTCATTCCGTTTGGACTCCGTTTGATATTCCTTTTCTGCGAAACTCTGAAATAGGCAAAAAACAACAATTCTGGGCTGGGCCTCCGGTTAATAGGTTAGTGTCAAAAATAATATAAAAGTGAATAATAAAGCCCAATAATGTCCAAAACAGTAGATAATATAGCATGGAGCAATCAAAAATTATAGATACGTTGGAGACGTATCAAGCATCCCCAAGCTTAATTCCTACTTGTCCTCGAGTAGGTAAATGATAAAAACAGAATTTTTGATGCGGAGTGCTACTTGGCATAATTTCAATGTAATTCTTCTTAATTGTGGTATGAATATTCAGATCCGAAAGATTCAAGACAAAAGTTTAATATTGACATAAAAATAATAATACTTCAAGGATACTAACTAAGCAATCATGCCTTCTCAAAATAACATGGCCAAAGAAAGTTATCCCTACAAAATCATATAGTCTGGCTATGCTCTATCTTCACCACACAAAGTATTTAAATCATGCACAACGCCGATGACAAGCCAAGCAATTGTTTCATACTTTTGATGTTCTCAAATTTTTTCAATATTCACGCAATACATGAGCGTGAGCCATGGACATAGCACTATATGTGGAATAGAATGGTGGTTGTGGAGAAGACAAAAAGGAGAAGATAGTCTCACATCAACTAGGCGTATCAACGGGCTATGGAGATGCCCATCAATAGATATCAGTGTGAGTGAGTAGGGATTGCCATGCAACGGATGCACTAGAGCTATAAGTATATGAAAGCTCAACAAAAGAAACTAGGTGGGTGTGCATCCAACTCGCTTGCTCACGAAGACCTAGGGCATTTTGAGGAAGCCCATCCTTGGAATATACAAGCCCAGTTCTATAATGAAAAATTCCCACTAGTATATGAAAGTGACAAAATGAGAGATTCTCTATGATGAAGATCATGGTGCTACTTTGAAGCACAAGTGTGGTAAAAGGATAGTAACATTGTCCCTTCTCTCTTTTTCTCTCATTTTTTTTATTTGGGCCTTCTCCTTTTTTTATGGCTTTTTTTTATTTTTCGTCGGGAGTCTCATCCCGACTTGTGGGGGAATCATAGTCTCCATCATCCTTTTCCTCACTTGGGACAATGCTCTAAAAATGAAGATCATCACACTTTTATTTTCTTACAACTCAACAATTACAACTCGATACTTAGAACAAAATATGACTCTATATGAATGCCTCCGGCGGTGTACCAGGATATGCAACGAATCAAGAGTGACATGTATGAAAGAATTATGAACGGTGGCTTTGGCACAAATACGATGTCAACAACATGATCATGCAAAGCAATATGACAATGATGGAGCGTGTCATAATAAACGGAATGGTGGAAAGTTGCATGGCAATATATCTCAGAATGGCTATGGAAATGCCATGATAGGTAGGTATGGTGGCTGTTTTGAGGAAGGTTTATGGTGGGTGTATGATACCGGCGCAAAGTGCGCGGTATTAGAGAGGCTAGCAATGGTGGGAGGAAGAAAAGTGCGTATAATCCATGGACTCAACATTAGTCATAAAGAACTCATATAATTATTGCAAAAATCTACAAGTTATCAAAGCAAAGTATTACGCGCATGCTCCTAGGGGGATAGATTGGTAGGAAAAGACCATCGCTCGTCCCCGACCGCCACTCATAAGGAAGACAATAAATAAATAAATCATGCTCCGACTTCATCACATAATGGTTCACCATTTGTGCATGCTACGGGAATCACAAACTTTAATAGAAGTATTTCTCAAATTCACAACTACTCAACTAGCATGACTCTAATATCACCATCTTTATATCTCAAAACAATTATCAAGCATCAAACTTTTCTTAGTATTCAACACACTCATAAGAAAGTTTTTACTAATCTTGAATACCAAGCATATTAGGATTATTTAAGCAAATTACCATGCTATTTAAGACTCTCAAAATAATCTAAGTGAAGCATGAGAGATCAATATTTTCTATAAAACAAATCCACCACCGTGCTCTAAAAGATATAAGTGAAGTACTAGAGCAAAACTATATAACTCAAAAGATATAAGCGAAGCACATAGAGTATTCTAACAAATTCCAAATCATGTGTGGCTCTCTCAAAAGGTGTGTACAGCAAGGATGATTGTGGTAAAATAAAAAGCAAAGACTCAAATCATACAAGACGCTCCAAGCAAAACACATATCATGTGGTGAATAAAAATATAGCTCCAAGTAAAGTTACCGATGGAAGTAGACGAAAGAGGGGATGCCTTCCGGGGCATCCCCAAGCTTTGGCTTTATGGTGTCCTTAGATTATCTTGGGGGTTCCATGGGCATCCCCAATCTTAGGCTCTTTCCACTCCTTGTTCCATAATCCATCAAAATCTTTCACCCAAAACTTGAAAACTTCACAACACAAAACTCAACAGAAAATCTCGTGAGCTCCGTTAGCGAAAGAAAACAAAAGACCACTTCAAGGTACTGCAATGAACTCATTCTTTATTTATATTGGTGTTAAACCTACTGTATTCCAACTTCTCTATGGTTTATAAACTATTTTACTAGCCATAGATTCATCAAAATAAGCAAACAACACACGAAATGCAGAATCTGTCAAAAACAGAACAGTCTGTAGTAATCTGTAACTAACGCAAACTTCTGGAACTCCAAAAAATCAGCCAAAATAGGACGACCTAGACAATTTGTTTATTGATCAGCAGAAATTGGAATCACTATTTTATCACGTTCTGGTGATTTATAACAATTATTTTTGTGAGCAGAAAGTTTCTGGAAATTACAGCAAGATCAAATAACTATCATCCAAGAAGATCCTATAGGTTTAACTTGGAACAAACACTAATTAAAACATAAAAACACATCTAACCAAAGGCTAGATCAAATATTTATTCCTAAACAGAAGCAAAAAGCAAAAAATAAAAATAAAATTGGGTTGCCTCCCAACAAGCGCTATCGTTTAACGCCCCTAGCTAGGCATAAAAGCAAGGATAGATCTAGGTATTGCCATCTTTGGTAGGCAATCCATAAGTGGCTCTCATGATAGATTCATATGGTAATTTTATTTTCTTCCTAGGGAAGTGTTCCATGCCTTTCTTTAGTGGAAATTGGAATCTAATATTCCCTTCCTTCATATCAATAATTGCACCAATCGTTCTAAAGAAAGGTCTACCAAGAATAATAGGACATGAAGGATTGCAATCTATATCAATAACGATAAAATCTACGGGAAAATAGTTCCTATTTGCAACAATAAGAACATCATTAATTCTTCCCATAGGTTTCTTCATAGTGGAATCCGCAAGGTGCAAGTTTAGAGAGCAATCATCAAAATTACGAAAATCTAGCAAATCGCACAAAGTTTTGGGAATAGTGGAAACACTAGCACCCAAATCACATAAAACATAAAACTCATGATCCTTAATCTTAATTTTAATAGTAGGTTCCCACTCATCATAAAGTTTTCTAGGGATAGAAACTTCCAACTCAAGATTTTTTTCATAAGATTGCATCAAGGCATCAACGATATGTTTGGTAAACGCTTTATTTTGACTATAAGCATGAGGAGAATTTAGCACGGATTGCAACAAGGAAATACAATCTATTAAAGAGCAATTTTCATAATTAAATTCCTTGAAATCCAAAATAGTGGGTGTATTGAGATCTAAAGTTTTGACCTCTTTATTACCACTTCTATCAATTTTAGCATCAAGATCTAAAAACTCCGAATTTTTGGAACGCCTTCTAGGTAAATGTGGATCATATTCAGTCCCATCATTATCAAGATTCATATTGCAAAACAAAGATTTAATAGGGGACACATCAATAACTTTTAGATCTTCATCTTTATTTTAGAAATTTGAAGAACACGCTTTCATAAAGCAATCTTTCTTAGCACGCATCCTAGCGGTTCTTTCTTTGCACTCATCAATGGAAATTCTCATGGCTTTGAGAGACTCATTGATATCATGCTTAGGAGGAATAGATCTAAGCTTTAAAGAATCAACATCAAGAGAAATTCTATCAACTTTCCTAGCCAATTCATCAACTTTAAGCAATTTCTCTTCAAGCAAAGCATTAAAATTCTTTTGCGAATTCATAAACTCTTTAACACTAGTCTAAAATTCAGAGGGCATATTATTAAAATTTCCATAAGAGTTATTGTAGGAATTACCATAATTATTAGAGGAATTGCTAGGATAAGGCCTAGGATTAAAGTTTCCTCTATACGCGTTGTTACCAAAATTATTCCTACCAACAAAATTCACATCCATAGATTCATTATTATTCTCAATCAAAGTACACGAAGGCATATCATTAGGATCAGAAGAAACACTCTTAGTAGCAAATAATTTCATAAGTTCATCCATCTTTCCACTCAAAACATTAATTTCTTCTATCGCATGCACTTTTTTATTAGTAGATCTTTCAGTGTGCCATTGAGAATAATTAACAATAATATTATCTAGGAGTTTAGTAGCTTCTCCTAAAGTGATTTCCATAAAAGTGCCTCCCGCGGCCGAATCTAAAAGATTTCTAGAAGCAAAATTCAATCCGGCATAATTTTTTTGTATAATCATCCCCAAATTCAAACCATGAGTAGGGCAATTACGTATCATTAATTTCATCCTCTCCCAAGCTTGTGCAACATGTTCATGATCAAGTTGCTTAAAATTCATAATATCGTTTCTAAGAGAGATGATCTTAGTGGGAGGAAATTACTTAGAGATAAAAGCATCTTTGCACTTGTTCCAAGAATCAATACTATTTTTAGGCAAAGACGAAAACCAAGCTTTAGCACGATCTCTAAGCGAAAAAGGAAATAGCTTCAATTTAACAATATCATTATCAACATCTTTCTTCTTTTGCATATCACACAAATCAACGAAGCTATTTAGATGAGTAGCGGCATCTTCACTAGGAAGGCCGGCGAATTGATCTTTCATGACAAGATTCAACAAAGCAGCATTGATTTCACAAGATTCAGTATTGGTAAGAGGAGCAATCGGAGTGCTAAGGAAATCATTATTGTTGGTATTGGTAAAGTCACATAATTGGTATTATCTTGAGCCATCGTGACAAACAAGCAATCCAACACACGAGCGAACAAAAAGCAAGCGAAAAAAGGCAAACGGAAAAGAGAGGGCGAACAAAACGGCAAGGGTGAAGTGGGGGAGAGGAAAACGAGAGGCAAATGGCAAATAATGTAATACGAGAGATAAGGGATTGTGATGGGTACTTGGTATGTTGACTTTTGCGTAGACTTCCCCGGCAACGACGCCAGAAATCCTTCTTGCTACCTCTTGAGCACTGCTTTGGTTTTCCCTTGAAGAGGAAAGGGTGATGCAGCAAAGTAGCGTAAGTATTTCCCTCAGTTTTTGAGAACCAAGGTATCAATCCAGTAGGAGGCTACGCGCGAGTCCCTCGCACCTACACAAAACAAATAAATCCTCGCAACCAACGCGATAAGGGGTTGTCAATCCCTTCACGGTCACTTACGAGAGTGAGATCTGATAGATATGATAAGATAATATTTTTGGTATTTTTATGATAAAGATGCAAAGTAAAATAAAAGCAAAGGAAATAACTAAGTGTTGGAAGATTAATATGATGAAGATAGACTCGGGGGCCATAGGTTTCACTAGTGGCTTCTCTCAAGAGCATAAGTATTTCACGGTGGGTGAACGAATTACTGTTGAGCAATTGACATAATTGAGCATAGTTATGAGAATATCTAGGTATGATCATGTATATAGGCATCACGTCCGAGACAAGTAGACCGACTCCTGCCTGCATCTACTACTATTACTCCACTCATCGACCGCTCTCCAGCATGCATCTAGAGTATTAAGTTCATAAAAATAGAGTAACGCCTTAAGCAAATGACATGATGTAGAGGGATAAATTCATGCAATATGATAAAAAAAACCATCTTGTTATCCTCGATGGCAACAATACAATACGTGCCTTGCTGCCCCTACTGTCACTGGGAAAGGACACCGCAAGATTGAACCCAAAGCTAAGCACTTCTCCCATTGCAAGAAAGATCAATCTAGTAGGCCAAACCACATTGATAATTCAAAGAGACTTGCAAAGATAACCAATCATACATAAAAGAATTCAGAAGATTCAAATATTGTTCATAGATAAACTTGATCATAAACCCACAATTCATCGATCTCAACAAACACACCGCAAAAGAAGATTACATCGAATAGATCTCCATGAGAGAGGGGGAGAACATTGTATTGAGATCCAAAAAGAGAGAAGAAGCCATCTAGCTACTAACTATGGACCCGAAGGTCTGAGGTAAACTACTCACACTTCATCGGAGGGGCTATGGTGTTGATGTAGAAGCCCTCCGTGATCGATGCCCCCTCCGGCGGAGCTCCAGAACAGGCCCCAAGATGGGATCTCGTGGGTACATAAGGTTGCGGCGGTGGAATTAGGTTTTTGGCTCCGTATCTGATCGTTTGGGGGTACGTAGGTATATATAGGAGGAAGGAGTACGTCGGTGGAGCAACAGGGGCCCCACGAGGATGGAGGGCGCGCCCTGGGGGGGGGGGGGTAGGCGCGCCCCCTACCTCGTGGCCTCCTCTTTTGTTTCTTGACGTAGGGTCCAAGTCTCCTGGATCATATTCGTTCTAAAAATCACGTTGCCGAGGGTTTCATTCCGTTTGGACTCCGTTTGATATTCCTTTTATGCGAAACTCTAAAATAGGCAAAAAACAGCAATTCTGGGCTGGGCCTCCGGCTAATAGGTTAGTCCCAAAAATAATATAAAAGCGAATAATAAAGCCCAATAATGTCCAAAATAGTAGATAATATAGCATGGAGCAATCAAAAATTATATATACGTTGAAGACGTATCAGAGGGCCATGCACTAGCGGGCGAGCGAGCGGAAGCGGAACGCCTGATGCAGCACGAGCGCGAGGAGGAGGTCGAGCAGCGCGGGGAGGAGGAGGAGGTGATGCAGCAGCATCAGCCGGCAGCACCGGATGGCGCATCAGACTACGATGCTGGCGGCCTACCAGCAGGCCTTCCCATGGGCGGAGGCGTCGGCGTTCGTCGGCCTGACCGCTCTGGCGTCAACGACGACGCCTAGGGCTGCGGGCTGCGGATGCGGAATGTTTTGTTTTTATCTAATGTTTTAAGTTTTAATTATTTTAAGTGGACTCTTGCCGGTGTTTAATTTATTGTAATGTTTGAAGTTTTTATTTTAGAATTTTTACGCCTTTTAAGTTGATCAAACGGACACACGTGTACCAAATGCGCCGGACGCATTGGCCACGCCTACAACCCACTGGGCAACACCATACACTCTAGTCCGCTCGGCCAACCCAAACCGACAAAAGGGGACAAAATTTGCATCTGTTTGCGTCAGCACGTTGGAGTTGGCCCAAGGGCATCTCAAACACCAACCCTCAAACCAGACACTGCATCCTTCCGTAGACAGGGGGCCAGTCCTGCTGACACGGATGCGGGCATCCAGCCATAGCCGCATACATTTCAAATCGGATTTCAACTAACCGAACGATTTTTATCAAACACGATGGAATTCGTCAAAGTTTGGATAGAATATAGCACAAATCATCCATAAATAGCATGCAAATATGTCTAATACAACAATAATCCAAATTCAGCAAGATTAACCTGATGTGCAACAAGTTTTCATGGATGGATCATGTTATTCAACACATACTACCCCTTGAGCTTGATAACCCACAAGTACAGGGGATCATTTGTAGCCTTTTTCGATAAGTAAGAGTGTCAAACCCAATGAGGAGTAATGACCCACAAGTATAGGGGGTCAAACATAGTCCTTTCGATGAGTTGCGTCAAACCCAATGAGGAGTAGAGGAAAATGAGAAACGATTTTCAGCAAGATATTCTCTGCAAGTGCCGTAAGTAACAATGATAGATAGTTTTGTAGCAAGGTAATTCGTAACAGGTAACAAGTAACAATGGTAACAAAGGTGCAGCAAGGTATCCCAATCCTTTTTATAGCAAAGGACAGACCTGAACATTCTCTTATAACAAGTAAAGCATTCTTGAGGACACAGGGGAATTATCATCTAGTCACCTTCATCATGTCTATTTGATTCGCGTTCGCTGCTTTGATAATTTGATATGTGGGTGGACCGGTGCTTGGGTGTCGTTCTTACTTGAACAAGCAACCCACTTATGATTACCCCCTCTCGCAAGCATCCGCAACTACGAATGGCGGGTCGTCCAAGTCGACGGAGGAGGTGTCTTCGTCGTTGGGCGAGGAGTCGAAGAGGTCGATGAGCCCTTTCAGCCACGGGACGGCCCTGTACTTCTAACGCTTCAGCTTTGCCACCCGAGTCGCCTCCGCCACCACGTGCTCCGACTGCTCAATGGCAAGCCAAAGTGTCTTGGTGTTCTTTCGACGGAGCCGCCGAGCGTCCATCTCCGCCGTCGTAAGTGAACAACGGTAGACCCAAGAGAGGAGCCGCTCATCCTTGTCGGGCTCCACCGGCAACCCGCGGTGGCGGCGCATGGACTGCTATATCGCTTCCCTCTCCCTTGCCCACTACCTCTTGTAGTGCGCAGAGCGCGCCTCTGATTTCGGTGTGCGCGGGGGACGGGAGGGACCAGCTCCAGAGTTCGCGCTGCATCGGTGGGGGAGAGGCGGGACGGCAGATCCGGAACTGCCTCATGTCCACCTTGGACCTCTCGAGGGCAATGCGGAGGGCCAGCTCCTCGTCGACGTCGAGGTCGAAGTCGGAGCGGCTTTCAGCGCTCAACATGGTCGTCGGAGTCGTCAGAGTGGATTGAAATCGAAGAAATCAAAAGAGGGGAGAAGAAGAGACGGGGCGAGAGAGGAGAGTGAAGTGAGCTAGGGTTCTGAATTGGGGTTTTTGTGAGGATGGATGGGGTCGGGGTGGGCCAGGCTGATGTGTCGGACTCACCCGAGCGCGCCTAGGCCGCCCTATATTCGCCCTACGTTTGGGCTGGATATGAGGGGCGCCAGACAACCTAGAGGTTTGAGGCGATTCAAGGCGCCCATCTGGGTCGTGTTTTTTTACCGGTTAGTGTCTGGGTCGTTCATCCGGGCGTATAAGGGAAGTTTGGGGCGCCCGGGTGTAGATTCTCTAAGGCTTTGTTCGGTTCCAAGGCTGTAAGGCAAACTTGCTGACACTGACGCATTTGATCCACATGTCCATTTGATCGAAACGAACAGAAACAATGGTCCAATGCATCGACGCATTCCCAAATGTGGTCCTCTTAGTGTTCTTCTGGACGTATTTTCGGTCGAATTTACGCCTGCTTTGCGTCCACGCAGACATGAGAGGAACGAGACACGTGTCCCCTCTGTGTCCGCCTCAGGCCCATGTGTCGGCCGACCTACTACCCACCCTAGTCATAGTAAATTCCACACATTCGTTCGGGCTCGTTCATCAGCCACAGGAAACATCTAGGCCTCGTCCTTTTTAAATGGCAAGCATACGGGGTGCCGCCTCATCCACTTCTCCATCCCCACACCAGTCCCCATCTAGCCATGCTTGCTCTCTCGCCGCTCGACACAAGCCCGAACCCTGTCGTCGCGATGGGCTTCTTCGGTCGCAAGCGTGACAAGCACGACCACGAAGCCGGTTCGTCGTGCCGTCCGACCAACTTCAGGTTGGCGTCGTGGGGGACAGCTGAGGGAGTCCTGGATTAAGGGGTCCTCGGGCGTCCGGCCTATATGGCATGGGCTGGACTGATGGGCTATGAAGATACAAGATAGAAGACTTCTTCCCGTGTCCGGATGGGACTCTCCTTTGCGTGGATGGCAAGCTTGGCGTTCAGGTATGTAGATTCCTTCCTCTGTAAACCGACTTTGTACAACCCTAGGCCCCTCCAGTGTCTATATAAACCGGAGGGTTTAGTCCGTAGGGGCAATCACAATCATACAGGCTGGACTTCTAGGGTTTTAGCCATTACGATCTCGTGGTAGATCAACTCTTGTAATACTCATATTGATCAATCAAGCAGGAAGTAGGGTATTACCTCCATAGAGAGGGCCCGAACCTGGGTAAACATCGTGTCCGCTGTCTCCTGTTACCATCGACCTTAGACACACAGTTCGGGACCCCCTACCCAAGATCCGCCGATTTTGACACCGACATTGGTGCTTTCATTGAGAGTTCCGCTGTGATGTTGAAGACATGATTGATGGCTCGCCTTGTTATCAAGGACAGTATCACCTCCGGAGGAGCCCTGGCCTCAGGCAAACCCTCCGGTTGGGCGGCTTTACCATGATCGCCCGTCCGGCCGTTAAGCCGACGATGACTTCTTGGGTCATCGAAAATCGCCTCCGTGTTGACTCCGAATACTCCAAATGGGTGGATCCGACGAAGTTGTCATCTTTAAACGAACTCCTGGATCGCATCGCCGCCTTGGGGGTCGTTATAGACTACGATCGGATTGGGCTTAAACCCGATCAGAGAGAAATCAAATCTCCGCTGGTCACCCATCAGATAGCGGTAGTAGAGGAGCAAAACAACAACTCTTCCTCTATATTGAGGACGAACTATGTTTGGATTTCCAAGCTCGAAGAGCCGGATACCTGTCCACAGAACGACATGCCCTGTCCTCCGAACCTAGAATCGGACGGTGGACCTGAAAAATCGGTTGATATCCCGGAGCCCGGACTATTAAGCTTGGAGGTTTCTCAAACTCCGGATCCCAAATTGGGCCAGGGTTCAGATTTAAAGCCACCCACCCACCCAAATATACGCGATCTCATGTACATACGACAGCAGTCTCAGGAAACAGTCCATCACTTTTGGGCCAGATTCCTCCTTCTCAAAGACAAGATTAAAGATTGCCGCGATGAAGACGCGATCTCAGTATTCTGCAATAATTGCACGGACGAGGGAATCCTCAACGCCATCAACCGCCGTCGCGTATTACACTTTGCTGACTTGGCGGCCATAGTACAGAAGTACTGCGCAATGGAAAGCACCTGGAAAACTCAGACAGCTCGCTGGGAACCATCGGTTCCCACTCAACCCCTCGTCCGGGCAAAAAGGATGCACCCTCGCGGGGCGCCCGACCCAATAGTAAAGAAATCTAAACCCATTACGGGCGCGGAACCGTTCTGGAGGGATGGCTCGATAGGCCATGCAAAATACACACAACACCGGATACCATACCAACCCACAACCTTAGAGCATGTTGGATACTTCGGCAGGTGGCCAAGAGCGGCGAGGATATCCTCACCAAAAATACCTCAGAGCAACACCCCCTGGAAGACGACGACCTCAACGTATTGACGGTCTTTGAGACTTCTGCTTCAAATAATCGGCGCAAAAGGGCCCTCCGCGACCTCGCCGAAGTCTGCCAAGTCGCATCAACAAACCCCTGGAACGACACGGCCATAACTTTCAATGCCAGTGACAAACCAAAATTCCGGACAGTCTGGGCACCAGCCGCCTTGGTCCTCAATCCAATTGTGGACGGCTTTCGTCTCACCAAAGTGCTCATGGACGGCGGCATCGGACTAAACCTCATCTACGCGGATACACTCAACAAAATGGAAATAGATAGGAGACGCATCGAGCAAAGTAGCACAACCTTCCGAGGAATCATTCCCAGTCGGGAGGCGCGATGCGCGGGAAAAATCACACTCGACGTGGTATTCGGCACGCCGGAAAATTATCGGTCCGAAGAGATAACCTTCCAAGTGGCCCCTTTCAACAGTGGATATCACACCCTATTGGGGTGAGATGCATTTACACGCTTCCAAGCTATACCTCATTACGGGTACATGAAGCTCAAGATGCCCGGGCCCAATGGTATTATCACTCTTGCCAGTGATCCGGACATAGCACTCCGCGCCGAAAACAAAACCGCATCCCTCGCCCTCGAGGCATTGTCTGAAGCCCTCACGGCCGAAGAGTTAACCGCACTATGCTCCACGGTGGATAGGGACGATGTAATCCTGGACAAGCGACCCAAATCCACCTCCTTTAAACCAGCAGACGAAATAGTCAAATTTCAAGTCCACCCGACGGACCCCAAGAAAACAGGATCCATTGGGGCACAAACTGGACCCAACGGTTGACGCCGCGCTACGAGAGTTCCGACGCGAGAACTGGGACATATTCGCCCGGCACCCTTCTGATATGCCAGGAATCCCACGCAGGTTGGCCGAACACAGCCTCAATATATTGAAGGGATATAAACCGGTCAAGCAAACACTGCGGCGCTTTTCTGAACCCAAATGCCAAGCTATGGGGGAGGAGCTAGCCAAGTTAATCGAGGCCGGATTCATCAGAGAAATAAAACACCCGGACTGGCTAGCAAACCTGGTGATGGTGCCAAAGAAGGATAAATCCTGGCGCTTGTGCGTCAATTTCAAAGACCTTAATAAGGCCTGCCCTAAGGATCCCTTCCCCCTCCCCCGCATCGACCAGATTATTGATGCTACCGCAGGACACGATTCACTGTGTTTCCTCGATGCATACTCCGGATACCATCAAATCAAAATGAAGAAGTCCGACCAAGCCGCAACGGCATTCATCACCCCATATGGGCCATTCTGCTTCAACACTATGCCCTTCGGGCTCAAAAACGCCGGTGCCACCTACCAACGCATGATTCAAACATGCCTAGAGAAATAGATTGGCAAGACAGTTGAAGCATATGTGGATGACGTCGTCATCAAAACTAGGCATGTCGAGTCATTGATAAACGATCTGCGTTTCACATTCGACAACCTCCGTACATATGACATCAAGCTCAATCCGGAAAAGTGTGTTTTCGGTGTTCCCGCTAGAAAACTGCTGGGCTTCATCGTTTCCAATAGAGGAATTGAGGCAAACCCAGCCAAAATCCGAGCTTTGTCACAATTGGCTACGCCAACAGACCTTAAGCAGGTCCAAAAACTAGCCGGATGTGTGGCAGCTTTAAGCCGCTTTATCTCCAAACTAGGAGAAAAAGCACTGCCACTTTATCGCCTTCTCCGACGCACCGACCACTTTGAGTGGACGGATGCGGCAACGGCCGGACTGGAAGAAATAAAGGCTCTTTTAGCAAGCAACCCAATCCTGGCCGCGCCGAACATTGGCGAACCCATGATATTATACATATCGGCAACTCACCAAGTGGTGAGCGCGGTGCTCGTCGTTGAGCGAGAGGAGGACGGACACAAATTCCTGCTTCAGAAGCTGGTATACTACGTATCCACTGTCCTCACACCATGCAAATCCCGGTACCCTCACTACCAAAATATAGCATACATGGTCTTCATGGCATCCCGGAAGCTACGACACTACTTTCAAGAGTGCTCGATCACGGTGGCTTCCGAAGTACCACTGAATGACATAATAAACAACCGCGATGCCACGGGCCGGATTGCCAAATGGGCCATAGAGCTCCTTCCATTCGACATAACATACAAACCGCGCGGAGCCATTACATCCCAAGTACTGGCTGACTTCGTCGCCGAATGGACAGAGGCTGAACTCCCTAAAGAGTATGACACATATTCCAACTGGGTCATGCACTTCGATGGCTCCAAAATGCTGGGGGGCTTAGGAGCGGGCGTTGTCTTAACGTCCCCCATTGGAGACACAGTTCAGTACGTACTCCAAATATTATACACAGACTCCAACAATGCAGCCGAATACGAGGCCTTATTGCATGGTCTTCGGATGGCTGTCTCCATGGGCATACAACGCCTGGAGGTGCGCGGGGATTCAAACCTCGCAATATCCCAAATAAATGGAGATTTCGATGCCAAAGATCCGAAGATGGCAGCCTATCATAACGCCGTTCTCAAAATGTTGGCTTGATTCGAGGGACTCGAGTTCCATCATGTGGCTCGAGAAAGTAATCAAGCGGCGGACGTCCTCGCTCGCATTGGCGCCAAGCGTGATCCCGTCCCGCCTAACATCTTTCTGGAAAGGCTATTCAAGCCATCCGTGGTGTGGCAAGGGGAAAGCGACAACACCAGTTCAGATCCGATTATACCCCCGGATTCCGAACACGATACCGATATCATCGGGGGCCCAGCCACCGAAATAACACCATCGGCCCATCTTATAATGGCGGAATTGCCCCATGGAACGAACCCTTCTTGGCCTACTTTAATAGGCGAGAGCTCCCTGAGGATCAGAATGAGGCTCGCTGCATCGTCCGGTGCTCGAAAGCCTACAAGGTCCATAACGGAGAGCTCTACAAGAAAAGCGCTACCGGAGTACTTCAAAAGTGCATCTCTGAAGAACAGAGGCGGTAGCTCTTGGCTGAAATCCATGCTGGCCTTGGTGGTCACCACGCCACAGCTCAGGCTCTTGTAAGTAAGGCCTTCCGTACAGGTTTCTATTGGCCGACGGCCCAAGCAGATGCACAGGACCTTGTCCAACGTTGTGTCGGATGCCAGCTTTTCGCCAATCAAAGCCATATGCCACCCACCACTCTACAAACAATCCCCATTACTTGGCCTTTCGCGGTCTGGGGGCTTGATATGGTCGGACCCCTTAAAGGAGGAAGCCATAAGAAAAAATATCTGTTGGTCATGGTAGATAAATTCACTAAGTGGATAGAGGCCAAACCAGTTAAAACGGCCAAAGTTGGACCAGTAATAGACTTCATATCCGGTGTTGTGCACCGTTATGGCGTCCCGCACAACATTATTACTGATAACGGCTCCAATTTTACAGCCGATGAGGTGAAAACCTCGTGTGCTAATCTGGGCATTAAGCTCGATTACGCCTCCGTCTATCAGCCGCAAACAAACGGTCAAGTCGAACGAGCTAATGGTCTTATTATGAGCGGCATTAAGCCTAGACTAGTGCGGTCTTTGAAAGAACCAGACAAGCACTGGGTTGAGGAGCTTGACTCTGTACTCTGGGGGCTGCGGACCACGCCCAATCGTACTACCAGATACACACCGTTCTTCATGGTGTACCGCGCAGAGGCCGTGTTGCCCTGCGACATTATTCATGACTCACCTCGAGTGCGCATGTATGAAGTGAGAGAGAGAGGCCGAGCTTGATCGACAGGATAGGTTAGATATCCTGGAGGAGGAGTGCGACATTGCAAAAGCCCGTTCCGCACTGTATCAACAACATGCTCGCAGATATCAAAGCAGAGAAGTGCAGGCCAAGACGTATAATGTTGGCGAACTTGTTCTACGCTTGCCAGAGAAGAAAAAGGACAAACTCAAGCCCAAGTGGGAGGGTCCCTTCATCATTGACGAAGTTCTCACTGGAGGAGCGTACCGCCTGCGTAATGCATCAGATAATCGCTTAGAGGCGAACCCATGGAACGCTGCCAGACTCCGAAGATTCTACGCCTAGAGCCGAACTCTTTGTTCGTCTTCTTCTCCCTTTTGTTTCCATTACTTTTTCCTCTCTTTCGTTTTTTTAGCTTTAAGCTCTTGTGCGGCTAAACCGCGCACCTATGACGTACACATCCTTAAATATGTACGCCCGTAATACCTGGGGGCTTATTGTACAGAAGCTTAATCTTATTTTCCGGGCTCAAGCTCACCACATATGTGTCTTTTCCTCATATGTACCTTTTCTTCGCCATTATATGCATCGTTATGACTTAAGTTTTGGCCAAGCTGGGTTGCTTGGCTCTTGTGCTTATGCCCTACATTCCCGTTTGTTTGGCTAGGGCATAAAGGGAGCACCTCTGCGATTGTTACTGCCAGGTCATCCGAATGTGTACCTCAGACTGGGTGAAGCCGAAAGCTAGCGTTCTTAAGGGAATATTCGGTCGGCGGACTAAAGATGTTTTCACACTCATTACACTATGAACCCCCAGATGTCACGTATACTGTGATTTTTCAATCACAGTTCGGGCATGCACATTAACGCATGTTCACCCAGGGAAAGGAACCCTTAACGGAACTATTCTCTCTGGAAGATGTTTCTTACAATTACAATGTAATATAACATAGCTAGCCGGATACAACTTGTCTGTTTAAGCAACTATGACCCCTACGCCTGGTTTCCATGCAAACCCCGGTCTATCTTGCCGTTCAGGTATTCGGAACACTCTGTACCCTCGGGTCCAAAGGTCGAAGCGAAAAGGTCTGCCGTGACAATCATTTTACCATCCTGCTAGGGACAAATATGTCAAGGAATGTACATAGTCACTTGGACTCAAAAATTTCCTCCTCTATGCCATCTAACAGGTTGTCTAACTTACAATCCTGTTGGGAATATTTTGCGGCTACTTTTACTTGGTCATATACCAAACTAACGGGAATTTCTTTCCCATCTGACCCTAGAGGTCCAACCCGGGCCATATGATTCAGATCAAGCTTGGTATAATGTGTTTTTACCATGGCCCAGGCCTCTCGCGCACCTTCTCAGCAGGCAGATATCTTCCATAATCGGAAACGCCACCGCACTCCTCTGAATAGCTGCACAAGCTCCTCCATACTTCCTGGAGGGGAGATGGATGGCCACAAGGCCTTGGCAACACTCCGCATTGCCTGCCGAGCTCACTTGTGCATTTGCGACAGCTCTTGCAGCAGATCGCCTGAAGATCCGGGCATTTCCTCTTCGGGGCGGCCAGTCAGCATACCTACAGACATAAAGCTATCAGCTCCTTTCCTCGCCGAATTACACGGAGGTAAGTTCGAAAGCATACTGAATATGCCGCCTCGTAGCCTCTTATTTTCCTTCACGAAGTCAGCAATCTGGGCTCGAACATCTTTCAGTTCTTCGCCCAGCAGGGTGTTGGAATCCTGCAGCTTGTTTTTATCCTCCCTGACCCGTTTCAGCACACGTTCGCCCGCGGCCAGTAGTCTTTTGGCTTCTTGTTCACCCGCTTGCACAACTTTCAGCTCCTCCTTCAGTTGATCTGATGATCCTGCCATGAGTTGTGCAACAGTGTTAGTATTGCTGGTATATGATTATATTTTCTCGATGGAGGGGAACATTACCAGGCGATGCCTTCTTGGATTTCCCTAGTTCGGCGGTAGTAGCAGTTAGCTGGGTCCGACACTTTTCTAGTTCTTGAGACAACAGGTTGTTCTTCTCCGTAAGCACCTAGTTATACAACGTTCCTTAAATCAGTTGTATCAACTGCTTCAAGTCTCGCGGGCTACTGGTATATGATTATCAAATCTGTACAATGTGTACTTACCCGCATATCCTTCAGATGCTAGTCTGTGGCTCTGGTAAGCCCATCCCGAGCAGCTCGAAAGTATGCATCAGCCGAGTTAAAGGCATTGAATGCCTCTTTTGTAAAGCCAGGGTCGCGAAGAGCGGCCCTCCGATGCTGTTGATTCATGGCACTCTCCACTTCAGAGTTTGTGACGGATACATCATCCGAATCCTCTATAGGAGGACAGTTCGACGTCACTCCTGTATCAGCCCCCGCCCTAGAGGCAAGGTCTGGAACCTGACTGGTGGAGACATGACCGGTAGGATCCCCGAACATAGTCCGGCGAACGCTCTTCCTGATAAAGACGCAGCAGACAATGTCACAGTTTGATGTGACTGCCAGGGGGCATATTTGAAAAAAGCCATACCTCTTTGATGAAGGCTCTGCCGTATTGTCATTTGCCTTCCTCTTCGAAGACGTGCCCGGCGCGGGCGCCGCTCCTTTAGGAGATGCCTCTGGTGCAGCATGACGCGTCGAGTGCCTCCCCTTTGGAGCACGGAACAGTGCGATGGGTGAGGTGCAATGAGGAAGCTCTTTTGAAGGAGATGTCTCCCGATTAATTACATGCGAAGCAGGAAGGAGGCCGGGATAGTCGGCCACGATGGAAACTTCTGTGCCGTCATAGCTCGCCTGGTAGAATACTCCCTCTTCGAGCTCTACAAATATGTCTAGATCCTCTTCGAATCCGGGGTCAAGGTCCCGGTTATGATCCTCTGGCTGTGGAGCGGGGCTATGGATCCCCGCAGTAACCTTCCGCTATTCCTGTTACAAATGGATGGGTTAATGCCAATTACACGTGACTCAGGGAGAGGATTGAGTAAAGTGGTGGGATTAAGACTCACCCAGCTTGGAGGACTATACATGGAAAATCCATCTCGGCGTTTAAGACGAGTGAACTCCTCTTTTTCCCCTTTATACAGTTCGGCCAATATTTTGGCCAAGGCGGCGGGGGTGTCCAGACCCTTCCGACCACAACGTGAGGCATCATCTTCCCCATTATAGTGCCACATAGGGAGCCCGCTGAACTGGAGCGGCTGCACACCCTGCACTATGGAAGTCGCCATTACTTCGATTATTGATAATCCGGACTGGACGAGTGCCCTTATCTTGCCCATTAACTGATGGACTTCCGCGCTTCTTCCTCCTCGAGGTTCCGAGGGCGCCCGCTGTGGCGTTTCTTCAATGGAGCACTGGAAAACTCGGGAAGACCCATTCGGGTTGCGTCGGGGAGAGCGACGTCCTCAATATAGAACCACTCTAAGGGCCACTCTTCGGATGCCTTCTTCCGTGTGCCGGACAGGTATCCGGTCCCGACTATGCGCCACACCTCGACACCGCCTGAGGGAGTCCTGGATTAGGGGGTCCTCGGACAGCCGGACTATATCCTTTGGCCGGACTGTTGGACTATGAAGATATAGGATTGAAGACTTCGTCCCGTGTCCAGGTGGGACTCTCCTTTGCGTGGAAGGCAAGCTTGGCAATTTGGATATGTAGATCTCCTCCCTTGTAACCGACTCTGTGTAACCCTAGCCCCCTCCGGTGTCTATATAAACCGGAGGGTTTAGTCCGTAGGAAAACAACAATCATAATCATAGGCTAGCTTCTAGGGTTTAGCCTCTACGATCTCGTGGTAGATCAACTCTTGTAATACTCATATTATCAAGGTCAATCAAGCAGGAAGTAGGGTATTACCTCCGTCGAGAGGGCCCGAACCTGGGTAAATATTGTGTCCCCCGCCTCCTGTTACCATCCGCCTTAGACGCACAGTTCGGGACCCCCTACCCGAGATCCGCCGGTTTTGACACCGACATTGGTGCTTTCATTGAGAGTTCCACTGTGCCATCATCATAAGGTTTGATGGCTCGTCTCGTTGTCAAGGACAACATCACCTCTGGGGGAGCCCTGGCTGTAGGCCAAACTCTCTGACTAGGCGGCTTCGTCATGACCGCCCGTTCGGCCGTTGCGCCGACGATGACTTCTCGGGTCATCAAAAATAGCCTCCACGTCGGCTCGGGATTCGCCGAGCAGATGGATCCAATGGAGCTCTCTTCCTTGAACGAGCTCTTGGATCGCATCGCCGCCTTGGGAGTCGCTACGAACTATGATCGGATCAGGCTTAAACCCGACCAATGGGAGATTAACTCTCCGCCGGTCACCCATCAGATAGCGGTGGTGGAGGAGCAATGCAGCGATTCTTCCTCTATCTTGAGGACAAACTATGTCCGGATTCCTGAGCTCTCCGAGCCGGATACCCGTCTACGGGAGGACATGGCCCATGCTTTGAACTTAGAATCAGACAGCGGGTCAGACCTATTAGGCAACATCCCGAAGCCCGAACTGCCAAGCTCGGAAACTCCTCCGCCCCTGGGTCCCAGATCGGGTCGGGGTTCAGACCTAAATCTACCCACCCACCCAGATATAAGTGATCTTTCCCACATTAGACAAGATCCCCAAGAGACAGTACATCACTATTGGGCCAGATTCCTCCTTGTAATGAGCAAGGTTAAGGACTGTCGCGAGGAAGACGCAATTTCATTCTTTTGCAAAAGTTGCACGGACAAGGGAATCCTCAACGCCATAAGTCGCCGTGACATAGCACACTTCGCTGACTTGGCGGCCATAGTACAGAAGTACTGTGCGATGGAAAGCGCCTAGAAAACCCAAACAAAATTCTGGGATCCTCCGGCTCTCACTAAACCCCCCCGTCCGAACTAAAAGGGTGTACTCTCGTAAGTCACCCGATCCAATTACAAAGAAACAAAAGCCCACTATAGGGCGTGGAACCGTATTGGAGGGATGGCTCAATGGGCCATGCAAAATTCACAGTACAGTGGATACCATGCCAACACATAGCCTTAGAGCATGTTGGGTACTCCGGCAGGTGTCCAAGAGCGGCGAGGATATCCTCATCAACAATGCAACAGAGCACCATCCCGTGGAAAATAACAATACAGTATTGACAATCTTTGAGACCTTCGCCTCAAATAATAGGCGTAAGCGAGCACTCCGCAGCCTTGCCGAAGTCTGCCATGTGGCAGCAATAAATCCATGGAGCGACACGGCTATAACCTTCAATGCCAGTGACGAACCTAAATTCCGAACAGCCCGAGCACCAGCCGCCTTGGTCCTTAGTCCAATTGTGGACGGCTTCCGGCTTACTAAAGTGCTCATGGACGGCGGTAGCAGATTAAACCTCATCTATGAGGAGACTCCTCGAAAAATGGAAATAGACAAGAACCGCATCGAGCAAAGCAGCACGACCTTCAGAGGAATCATCCCTAGTCGGGAGGCACGATGTGTAGGAAAAATCACACTAGATGTGGTATTCGGCACGCCGGAGAATTATAGGTCCGGAGAAATCACATTCCAAGTGGCCCCGTTCAGTAGCGGATACCACACCCTTCTAGGGCGGGAAGCATTCACGATCTTCCAAGCTATACCCCATTACGGGTACATGAAGCTCAAAATGCCCGAGTCCAATGGAATCATCACTCTAGCTAGTGATCCGGACATAGCACTCCGCGCCGAAAATAAAACCGCCGCACTAGCCCTCGAGGCTTTATCCGAAGCCCTTGCGGCTGAAGAACTAACCGCGCTGCACTCCACAGTGGACAGGGACGACGTGATACTCGACAAAAGACCCAAGTCCACCTCTTTTAAACCAGTGGACGAAATAGTCAAATTCCAAGTCCACCTAACGGACCCTACAAAAACATCATCCATCGGGGCACAGTTAAACCCCACAGTAGACGCCGCACTACGGGAGTTCTTGCACGAGAATTGGGACATCTTCGCCTGGCATCCTTCAGACATGCCAGGAATCCCACGCAGGCTAGCCGAGCATAGCCTTAACATTCTAAAGGGGTTCAAGCCGGTCAAGCAGACTCTTCGGCGTTTCTCTGAACCTAAGCGACAAGCAATGGGAGAGGAGCTAGCCAAGTTACTTGAGGCCGGATTCATTAGAGAAATAAAACATCCGGACTAGCTAGCAAACCTGGTGATGGTACCAAAGAAGGACAAATCCTGGTGCCTATGTGTCGATTTCAAGGACCTTAACAAGGCTTGCCCCAAGGATCCCTTCCCCCTCCCCCGCATCGATCAAATTATCGACGCTACCGCAGGACACGACTCATTGTGTTTCCTCGACGCATACTCCGGATACCATCAAATTAAGATGGCGGAGTCCGATCAAGCCGCAACAGCATTTATCACTCCATACGGCCCCTTCTGTTTTAACACCATGCCTTTCGGGCTCAAAAACGCCGTTGCAACCTATCAAAGCATGGTTCAGACATGCCTGGAAACACAAATTGGCAAAACAGTGGAGGCATACGTAGACGACGTGGTCATCAAAACCAGACATGTCGAATCCTTAATAGATGACCTGAGGCTCACGTTCGACAATCTCCGAACATATGACATCAAGCTCAATCCGGAAAAATGCATTTTCGGCGTGCCCGCCGGAAAGCTCTTGGGCTTCATCGTCTCCAGTAGAGGAATTAAAGCAAATCCGGCTAAAATCGGAGCTCTGTCACAGTTGGCTATCCCAATAGACCTCAAGCAAATCCAAAAATTAACTGGATGCGTGGCTGCCTTAAGCCGCTTTATCTCCCGATTAGGAGAAAATGCACTACCCCTTTATCGCCTTCTTCGATGCACCGAACACTTTGAGTGGACGGATGCGGCCACGGCTGGATTGGAAGAAATAAAAGCCGTTTTGGCCACCAACCCAATCTTGGCCGCGCCAAATGTCGGCGAACCAATGTTGTTATATATAGCGGCAACACACCAAGTTGTAAGCGCGGTGTTCATCGTCGAACGAGAGACGGACGGACACAAGTTCCCGCTTCAAAAGTCGGTATACTATGTATCCACTGTCCTCACTCCATGCAAATCACGGTACCCACACTATCAAAAGATAGCATACGCGGTCTTCATGGCATCCCGAAAATTACGACACTACTTTCAAGAGTGTTCAATTACGGTGGCCTCGGAAGTACCACTCAACGACATAATAAATAACCGCGATGCCACGGGCCGGATTGCTAAATGGGCTATCGAGCTCCTCCCGTTCGACATAACATATAAACCACGGCGAGCCATTAAGTCACAAGTACTGGCCAATTTCGTCGCCGAATGGACGGAAGCTGAACTCCCTAAAGAGTACGGCGCGTACTCCAATTGGATCATGCACTTTGAAGGTTCAAAGATGCTGGCTGGTCTGGGGGGCAGGCATCGTCCTGACATCCCCCACCGGAGATACAGTCTAATACGTACTCCAAATATTATACACAGACTCCAACAATGTAGCAGAATATGAGGCCTTGTTGCACGGTCTCCGGATGGCAGTCTCCATGGGCATTCGACGCCTAGAGGTGTGTGGGGATTCGAACCTCGCAATATCTCAAATAAATGGAGACTTTGACGCCAAGGACCCAAAAATGGCGGCTTACCGCAAAGCCATCCTCAAAATGTCAGCTCGGTTCGAGGGGCTTGAATTCCACCACGTGGTTCGGGAAAACAATCAAGCGGCGGATATCCTCGCTCACATCGGCACTAAGCGCGACCCTGTCCCACCTAATATCTTCTTGGAAAGGCTGTTTAAGCCATCCGTGGTATGGGAAGGAGAGACCGACAACAACAGTCCGGACCCGGCCACATTACAAGATACCGAACACTCTGACATAATCGGAGGCTCCGCCACCGAAATAACGTCTTCGGCCCACGTGATTATGGCTGTCATCGCCCCGTGGACAAAACCCTTCTTGGACTATCTAACTAGGCAAGAACTCCCTGAGGATCCAAACGAGGCACGTTGCATTGTGCGGCGGTCTAAAGCCTACAAGGTCCACGAGGGAGAGCTTTACAAGAAAAGCGCTACCGGAGTACTTCAAAGGTGCATCTCCGAAGAGGAAGGACGGCCACTTTTGGCAGAAATTCATGCTGGACTTGGCGGCCGCCACGCTGCAGCTCGGGCCCTTGTAAGCAAGGCCTTCCGTACATGTTTTTACTGGCCGACGGCCCGAGCAGACGCACAGGACCTCGTTCAACGTTGCGTCGGTTGCCAGCTTTTTGCAAACCAAAGCCATATGCCACCTACCGCTCTCCAAACAATCCCCATTACTTGGCCCTTTGCGGTCTGGGGGCTTGATATGGTCGGACCCCTTAAAGGGGGAAGCCATAAGAAAAAAAATACTTATTGGTCATGGTGGATAAATTCACCAAATGGATAGAAGACAAACCAGTTAAAACGGCCAAGTCCGGACCAGTGATAGACTTCATATCCGGGGTTGTACACCGTTACGGCGTCCCCCACAGCATCATCACCGACAACGGCTCGAACTTTACAGCCGACGAGGTAAAAATTTGGTGCAGCAACATGGGCATCAAGCTCGATTATGCTTCTGTCTATCACCCGCAAACTAACGGTCAAGTCGAGCGAGCAAATGGTCTTATCATGAGCGGCATTAAACCCAGATTAGTGCGATCCTTGAAGGAATCAGATACGCACTAGGTAGAGGAGCTCGACTCCGTACTATGGGGGCTGCGGACCACGCCGAATCGCACTACCGGATACACACCATTCTTTATGGTGTACGGCGCAGAGGTGGTACTGCCTTGCGACATAATTCATGACTCACCTCGAGTGCGCATGTATGAAGAGAAAGAAGCCGAGCTTGATCGACAGGACAGTTTGGACGCCCTGGAGGAGGAGCGTGACGTGGCAAAAGCCCGTTCCGCATTCTATCAGCAACAGGCTCGACGGTATCAAAGCAGAGAAGTACGGGCCAAAACTTATAACGTTGGCGAACTCATTCTACGCCTACCGGAGAAGAAAAAGAACAAGCTCAAGCCCAAATGGGAAGGCCCCTTCGTTATTGACAAGGTTCTGACCGGTGGAGCGTACCGTCTGCGGGATGCATCAGACAATCGACTCGAGCCAAACCCATGGAACACAGCCAGACTCTGAAGGTTCTACGCCTAGTGCCGGACTATGTGTTTGTCTCCTTACCTCCGTCAATTTTTTACATATCCGTTATCTGTCTTTTCTCTCTTTCTTTCTTTCCCTTTTTCTTCACGACCTTGAAAGGTTAAAATGTGTCGTGACTACACAATCTTGACGCGCTAGCCGTGCTCATTATACCTGGGGGCTTCTTCTACAGAAGCTTAATATCACTATGTTCTGGGCTCCATGCCCCCTGCACATGTGTTACTTTTCCACATGTACCTTTTATTCGCCATTATATGCATCGATATGACTTAAGTTTTGGCCAAGCTGGGTTGCCTGGCTCTTGTGTTTATGCCCTACGTTCCCGTTAATTCGGCTAGGGCATAAGGGGAGCACCTCTGCGATTGTTACTGCCGGATCAGCCGGATGTGTACCTTAGACTGGGTGAAGCCGAAAGCTAGCATTCTTAAGGGAATATTCGGTCGGTGAACAAAAGATGACTTTTATTTATTGTAATACATGTCCCCAGATGTTTATATCCCGCGTCTCTTTTCATAGTTCGGACATGCACATTAATGCATGCGTACCCAGGGAAAGGAACCCTTAATGGAACTATTCTCCCTGGAAGATGTTTCTTACTATCCATGTAATATAACATATCTAGTTGGGTACTTGTCTATTCAAGCACTTATGACCCCTACGCCTGGTTTCCACGCGTACCCCGGTTTTTACATAACTGAGCGGGTATTCCGATACACTCCGGACTATACCTGGCCATGGGAAGCCCGGCCCGGCCAGCCTGGCCCGACCCGGCCCGAAAAATCCCGACCAGGCCCGGCCCGACGCTGCTCCCGGGCCGGGCTCGGGCCTAGATTTTGAGCCCAATGGCCGGGCCGGGCCGGGCCCGGGCCCGTCGTTTTTGCACTTTTCTGAAGGTCGGGCCGGGCCGGCCCGGAGCCTGACGGGCTTTTCTGTGTTCGGGCCGGGCTTGGGCCCAGAAAACAGGCCCGATGGCCGGGCCGGGCCGGGCCCGGGCCTGGGTTTTTTGCATCGGGCTTGGCTAGGCCCGGCCCGAAGCCCGGCCCGGCCCGAGGTATGGCCAGGTCTACTCCGGACTGTCAGGTCCGGAGGTCGAAGCGAAAAGGTCCGCCATGACAAATGATTTACAATCCGGCTAGGGATAATATATGTCACTTGAAGTACACAGTCACTTAGACTGACTAAATTCTTCTTCTATACCATCCAACAAGCTATCTAGCCTACAATCCTGTTGGGAATACTTTGTAGCTAATTTTACTTGGTCATACACCAAACTGACGGGGATCTCTTTCCCATCAGACCCCACAGGTCCGACCTCGGCCATGTGGTTCGGGTCAGCCTTGGTATATCGCGTCTTCCCCATGGCCCAGGCTTCCCTTGCACCTTATCGGCAGGCTGATATCTTCCATAATCGGAAGCGCCGCTGCGCTCCCTTGAGCTTCTCTACAAGCTCCCCCATGCCTCCTGGCAGGGAGGCAGATGGCCACAAGGCTTGGGCAATGCCCTGCATCACCTGCCGAACTTGTTCGTGCAGTTGTGAGAGCTCTGGCAGAAGATCACCGGCAGACCCGGGCATTTCCTCTGCGGGACGACCCGTCAGCATACCTACAGATATAACTCTGTTAGCCGGTTTCTTCGCCGATGTAACACCCCGGATGTGATTTTCCATATTTGTAACTCCAACTCTTGCCATTTTCGGCTATGTGTTATGATATTCCCTCCGTGGTTGGGTTTTTGTCTTTCGTTTTGCATTTTGTTCATGTTATGCATTTCATTCCATGTCATCATGTGCATCGCATTTGCATACGTGTTCGTCTCATGCATCCGAGCATTTTCCCCGTTGGCCGTTTTGTAATCCGAAACTCCCACATGCACCGGCGCACCCCTCTTGTCTCTTTTCGTGAGTGGGTGTTAAACATTCTCGGAATGGACCGAGGTTTGCCAAGTGGCCTTGGTACACCACCGGTAGACCACTTGTCAAGTTTCGTTCCATTTGGAGGCCGTTTGATGCTCCAATGGTTAACCGGGTAACCGCAAAGGCCTCTTGTGTGTTGCAGCCCAACACCCCTCCAAACAGCCCATAGCCCATCCAAACCCCCTCCATGCTCTCGGTCGTTCGATCACGATCGTGTGGGCGAAAACCGCTCCTCATTTGGAGTCTCCTAGCTCCCTCTACCTATAATATGTGACCCCCTTCGAAATCTCGCAGTCCAAACCCTAGCCCCTTCCCCACTCCGCCGCCGGACACGTCCGGTCCACGCCGGACAGAAGCCGCGCTGCCCGCGGCCAACCGGAGAGCGCCACGTGGCCCCGGCCACCGCGCGCCGCCACCGGCCCGCCAGGCCCGCGCGGGGCCCTCCCGGCCCGCATCTCCGCCGCCCGCGTCCCGACCTCCAGCGCCGCCCGCGCCCCCGGCCCCCGCCGCCCGGTCGCCGCCTCCCGCCGCCCGCGCCCAGCGTCGCCGGTCGCGAACCTCGCCGCCTCGTCGCCGCCCGCCGCGCCGAGCTCGCCGCCGCCCTCGCCGTCCGGTCCCGCCATCGCCGCCGCCCTCGCCGTCCGGTCCCGCCATCGCCGCCGCCGGCTCCAGATCCGGGCGCCCCCGCCGCCTTGGCCATCTTCGACGCCCTCTCCGGCCTTCTCTGGCCACCGCCGCACCGTCTCCAGCGAGCACCTCCGGCTGCCTCGGTTCGCGTGCAAACCCTAGATCTGAGCAGGTTGACCCCGAAATTCCTCGCAAGTCCCTTTTGTGTCACATTATGTTGCCCTGTTCATCACATCATATCTCTTTACATACTGCTCCGATTTCTGCATGTAATATGTCAAAATGTTCATCATGAGATGCTCTTCATTTCGTTTCATTGTGCCATGCTTGTTTGAGTTCATCTTGATCCCTAAATCGTTGTTGCAAGAGTGCTATATGATGTTTACTGCTGTTACTTATCAGATTATGATGTTTTGTCATTTTTGTTGCATTTGATGTGTGCATCTTATGAGCATGAGCTCTACATGTGTTTTGAACTATGCCATGTCTTCTTTACAGAGGTTCTTGACATGTATTTTTGTGATCTATGTGGTGACTAGCACAAGCATGTAAACTAGGCTTCGTGATGTTGCTGTTTTCAGGGACTTAGGATTTTGCCAAGTCCTTTTCCTGCTGTTATTTTTATGCCATGTATCCATGTTGCTACAGTGAGATCCATACTTCTTTTGGGTATATTTAGTAAGGATGTTTTGGACATATAGATGTGCTCTATCCATCCATTACCCTGTTTGCAATTATGGAGTGCCCTAGCATGTCTCAATCTTGCTCTACTTCTGCTATAAAATGTTCCTGGCAGAATGTTAACATGCTATTCAATTTTGCCATGGATGTTGCTAGTGATCCATGCATGCTAGGAACTTGCTCTTGCCATGGTTAGCTTCATGAAAATGTGTTCTTTCTATTGGTATGCTTGTTTTGTCATGCAATTCTTTGTGATGAGTGAATCGAGCTCGCAAAGATGCCTTTGTAAATTCTGTTAATGCCATGCTCTGTTTTCTGCTTGTCTGAATCTGGTAATAAAACTTGCTATGTTTATATGGGTGTCATCATATCTTCTGGGCCTTTTTGGCTCATGATCAGTAAGGGACTTTTGTTCTATGCATTTAGTAGATTCATGCCATGCCTTGTTTTGCTATGATATGTTCCTGTAGCTTGCTGTTTGCTTGCTCTAAACATGGCTTCCTGACATTATTTCTGGCATGTTAGTATTTTCTCCAAGTCTGTGAAGCTGATATCTTTTGCACTTTTGCCATGCTTGTTTGAACCTTCTCTGGTGTGATTTAGCCGTAGCTCAGTGTTCATGTTTTGTCAAGCATCTTGAGTATATCACTGTCATATGCTTTGTTGTTATGTTGGAGTGCAGTAGCTTAGTTTCTTGTTGCATACTAAGTGGCATCATGCTGTTAATCGCATAATTGTGCCGTCCTTGTTTTGCTTGTCATTTGCAAACCGTGCATCCGATTCCGGTGATACTTATATCGATTTCAACCGAACTCATCTCATCTTTCCAGCGGCATACTTGGTTTGCCAAGTTGATGCCTTGTTCATCTTTTCCCTTCCGGAGCACGCATATGCATTGCATATCACATCTCGCATATCATGCCATGTATTGCATCATGTTGCTTGTGCATTTCCCGTGATTGATTGTTGGTCCTTTGCTTGTGTTCTTGTTTTGGGTAGAGCCAGGAGACGAGAATGCTTACGAGGAACCTGTTGAGAACGCTTACGAGGATCAAGCTTTCGACAACTCTGAGAACCTTGCAGGCAAGATGACCATACCCTCGAAATCACTTCTATCATTGCTTGCTAGTTGTTCGCTCTATTGCTATGCCGCGCTACCTACCACTTGCTATATCATGCCTCCCATATTGCCATGTCAAGCCTCTAACCCACCTTTCCTAGCAAACTGTTGTTTGGCTAAGTTACCGCTTTTGCTCAACCCTTCTTATAGCGTTGCTAGTTGCAGGTGAAGTTGAAGTTGGTTCCATGTTGGAACATGGATATTTTGGCATATCACAATATCTCTTACTTAATTAATGCATCTATATACTTGGTAAAGGGTGGAAGGCTCGGCCTTATGCCTGGTGTTTTGTTCCACTCTTGCCGCCCTAGTTTCCGTCATACCGGTGTTATATTCCTTGATTTTTGCGTTCCTTACGCGGTTGGGTGATTTATGGGACCCCCTTGATAGTTCACTTTGAATAAAACTCCTCCAGCAAGGCCCAACCTTGGTTTTACATTTGCCTACCTAAGCCTTTTCCCTTGGGTTTTCGCGAGCCCGAGGGTCATCTTATTTTTACCCCCCGGGCCAGTGCTCCTCCGAGTGTTGGTCCAAACTAGAGCACCGTGCGGGACCGTCCCTTGGCAACTTGGGTTACGTTGGTACCTGTACGCTTAGCTTATCCGGTGTGCCCTGAGAACGAGATATGTGCAGCTCCTATCGGGATTTGTCGGCACAGCGGGTGGTCTTGTTTACCCATTGACGAAATGTCTTGTTAACCGGGATTCCGAGACTGATCGGGTCTTCCCGGGAGAAGGAATATCCTTTGTTGACCGTGAGAGCTTGTGATGGGCTAAGTTGGGACACCCCTGCAGGGTATTATCTTTCGAAAGCCGTGCCCGCGGTTATGTGGCAGATGGGAATTTGTTAATGTCTGGTTTTAGAGAACTTGACACTTGACTTAATTAAAATACATCAACCGCGTGTGTAGCCGTGATGGTCTCTTTTCGGCGGAGTCCGGGAAGTGAACACAGTTTGGGTTATGTATGAACGTAAGCAGTTTCAGGATCACTTCTTGATCATTTCTAGCTTCGCGACCGTTGCGTTGCTCCTCTTCTCGCTCTTATTTGCGTATGTTAGCCACCATATATGCTTAGTGCTTGCTGCAGCTCCACCTCATTACCCCATCCTTCCTATAAGCTTAAATAGTCTTGATCTCGCGGGTGTGAGATTGCTGAGTGCTCGTGACTCACAGATTCTACCAAAACAGTTGCAGGTGCCGACGATACCAGTGCAGGTGACGCAACCAAGATCAAGTGGGAGTTCGACGAGGAACTTGGTCGTTACTATGTTTCGTTTCCTGATGATCAGTAGTGGAGCCCAGTTGGGACGATCGGGGATCTAGCATTTGGGGTTGTCTTCTTTCATTTTGGTTCCGTAGTCGGACCTTGATTGTACTCTGAATGATGTATGTTTAATTTATGTATTGTGTGAAGTGGCGACTGTAAGCCAACTCTTTATCCCATTCTTGTTCATTACATGAGATTGTGTGAAGATGACCCTTCTTGCGACAAAACCACCATGCGGTTATGCCTCCAAGTCGTGCCTCGACACGTGGGAGATATAGCCGCATCGTGGGCGTTACAGCCGAACTCTATGAAGGTTCATTCAAGCACTTACTAAAAATGCCGCGTCGAAGCCTCTTATTCTCCTTTACGGAGTCAGCAAGCTGGGCCCGAACATCTTTTAGTTCAACGCCCAGCCGGATATTGGCATCTTGGAGATCATTCTTCTCCTGCCTAACTTGCTTAAGCACACGCTCGCCAGCCTTTAACTGTCGTTGAGCATGTTGCTCATCCCCTCGCACGACCTCCGGATTCATTCCGGGATCATCTGCAGAATATATTGTTAAATTTGCATGCATGCCGCATACTAACCGGTACATGTCATTATTTTTGATAGAGACAAGTGTTACCAGAGGGGGCCTTCTCGGACTCCTTCATTGCGGCAACTGCGGCCCGTAGCTGGGCTTTGCACTCTTCCAGCTCTCGAGACAATTGGGTATTCTTCTCCGTAAGAACCTACACAAATAATGATCCTTAAATCAGTTGTGTCAACTATTTCAAGTCTCAGGGGCTACTGATATACATAATTATCAGCTTTTCTTACCCGTATATCCTTTACATACTGGTCTGTGGCTCTGGCAAGACCATTTTGAGCAGCTCGGATGTACGCGTCTCCTGAGTTGAAGGCGTCGAACGCCTCTTGAGAGAAACAAGCGTCACGGAGTATGGCCCAGCGACGCCTGTGATTCATGGCACTCTCCACTTCGGAATTCGTAGCGGACATCCTATCCGCATCCTCTGTAGGAGGAACATCCGGTGTTGGCCCCACGTTAGCATCTGCCTCTAAGTCCGGCTCTGGAGCCCAGCTGGTGGATGCGTGGCCGGCAGGCTCTCCGGATATGGTCCGGCGAGCGTTTTTCCTACTAGGAAACATGGACGTTATTATATTTTAAAAGACGACAACCACGGAGCGGGGTTCTTTTTCATACCTCTGCGACGGTGTCTCAGTCCTGACCGCCTTCCTTTTAAGCCTACCCGGCTTCGGTGCCCCTTGTTGGTGAGTCACTGCGGGTTCGGCATGGCGTCCCGAGGGCCTTCCCTGTAAGACACCATATGTGTGCGGTAGGTGAAGTGCCGAAAAAGGGATCCTTCTCGGAAGTTGGGACTCCGGTTTTACTTACATGCTATGCAGGGAGTAGTCCAGGATAATCGGCTATGATGGCCACCAAGGCACCGTCGCAGCTTAATTGATAGAACGTCCTGTCAATAAGCTCCACAAATGTGTCCGGATCTTCTTCGAGTCCGAGGTCGAGGGCCCGGTCAGGGTCCTCTGGTTGTGGAGGCGGGCTGTGGACCTCCCTGACAGCTTTTCGCAGTTCCTGCTATGAAATAGCTAGGTAAATACTTATGACAAAGAATGCGGGAAGGTTTGGAGTAAAAAGTAGCAGCTCACCCAGCTTGGGGGGTTGTACATGAAGAATCCATCCCGTGGCTTAATGCGGATGAACTCCTCTTCCTCTCCTTTATATAAATCGGACAGTATTTTCGCTAGAGCAGCGACGGAGTCCGGTCCCTTACGACCACAGCGGGTAGCATCGTCTTCTCCATTGAAGTGCCACATGGGTTGTCCCCGATATTGAAGTGGCTGCACCCCCCGCATTATACATATGTACACAACCTCGATTATTGTCAATCCTGATTTGGCCAGCGTGTTTATCCGGCTCATCAGGTAAAGGGCTTCTCCGTTATCTTCCTCCTGGGGGCTCCGAGGGCGCCAGCTCCGGTGTTTCTTCAAGGGAGCATTATTGAACTCTGGAAGGCCCATCCGAATAGGTTCCGGAAGGGGGACGTCCTCCATATAAAACCACTCCGAAGGCCAGTCTTCGGATGTCTTTTTCGGAGTACCGGATAGGTATCCGGTCCCGGCGATGAGCCATATCTCGACTCCGCCCACTTGATATATTGACCCCTCCTGTGTACGGGGTACGAGGCAGAATAGCCTCTTCCATAGCTCGAAATGAGCTTCCCAGCCCAAAAATAGCTCGCAAAGGGCGACATAGCCAGCGATGTGTAATATGGAGGTGGGAGTAAAGTTATGCAGCTGAAGGCCGTAGAACTCCAGGAGCCCGCGGAGGAATGGATGGATTGGAAATCCAAGCCCCCTTAATAAGTAAGGGACAAGGCATACCCGCTCCCCCATGGATGGGTTGGGAAAGCTCTCCGCTTGCTCCCCGCCGTTGTAGGTGGCGAGACCGGCTCGAACGGGGACCATATACGCTGGAGGGAGAAATCCCTGGGTCTGCAACTCTACTAATTGGCTGTGGGGGACGGAACACTTCTTCCAATTGCTCGGCTTAGGGCTACGGGAGCGAGAGGAGGAGTTGCGATGGCCGGCCATGATGGGATGGGCTTTTCTGGGCGCGCTCCGATGGATACTCGTTGTGGGAGGATGGTGTGATCTAGATATGAGGATCCCCATCTCTTTAAATAGACGATTTACTTACATGGTTAGGGTGGCAAGTGTAAAAATGCCCCGACTTCTCGCATTCGCTCGACACGTGGAGGATAGCCATTATTAGGCGCAGAAGCCGAGGAGTGCAACATTCATGGGAAGCCAGACACTACTCGACAGGTACTCAGAATTTGGAGAAGAACCCGCCTTGCAATGCCGAAGACAATCTGCGCGCCGGACTCATCGTCATTGAAGCCTGGTTCGGGGGCTACTGAGGGAGTCCTGGATTAGGGGGTCCTCGGACAGCCGGACTATATCCTTTGGCCGGACTGTTGGACTATGAAGATATAGGATTGAAGACTTCGTCCCGTGTCCGGGTGGGACTCTCCTTTGTGTGGAAGGCAAGCTTGGCAATTCGGATATGTAGATCTCCTCCCTTGTAACCGACTCTGTGTAACCCTAGCCCCCTCCGGTGTCTATATAAACCGGAGGGTTTAGTCCGTAGGAAAACAACAATAATCATAGGCTAGCATCTAGGGTTTAGCCTCTACGATCTCATGGTAGATCAACTCTTGTAATACTCATATTATCAAGGTCAATCAAGCAGGAAGTAGGGTATTACCTCCGTCGAGAGGGCCCGAACTTGGGTAAACATTGTGTCCCCCGCCTCCTGTTACCATCCGCCTTAGATGCACAGTTTGGGACCCCCTACCCGAGATCCGCCGGTTTTGACACTGACACCGCCCACCTCGAGTATAGATCCCTTTTGGGTGCGAGGGACGAGGCAGAATAGCTTCCTCCATAAATCAAAATGGGCCTCACAGCCCAAGAAAAGCTCGCAAAGAGCGACAAAACCCGCGATGTGCAGGATTGAAGCCGGTGTGAGGTTGTGCAGTTGGAGGCCATAATACTCCAGGAGTCCTCGGAGGAAAGGGTGGATTGCAAATCCGACGCCTCTTAACAAATAGGAAACGAAGCACACCCATTCCCCCTGGTTGGATTGGGGAAAATTTCCACCAGGGCTTCGCTAGAGAAGGAGGTCAATCCTGCCCGAACAGGGACTAGATCAGCGGGGGGGGGGGGGGGGAAGAAATCCCTGCGTTTGGAGCTTAACTAGCTGATCGTGGGATATGGAGCATCTCTCCCAGTCGCCTTTTTCGGAGCCGTGGGGGCGGGAGGAAGAACTACGAACGCTAGCCATGTTGGAATGGTTTCTCCTGGCAAGCTCTAAGGATTTTCCGCTTGATGTGGAATAGGATCTGAGATCCAATCTCTTTAAATAGATGCCTCTCTTGCACGGCCGGGGTGTTATGTGCAAAAAATACCCTGCCCTTTCATATTCGCTCGACACGTGGAAGCAGAAGCAATGGAGGCATAGAAGCCGAGGGGCATGACATTAAAACACAAGTCGAATACAACTCTCTAAGTCAGGTGCTTTGAAGTAATCGGAGGAGGAACACGCCTTGCAATGCCGAAGACAGTCTGCGCGCCGGATACATCATCATTGAAGCCTGGTTCGGGGGCTACTGAGGGAGTCCTGGATTAAGGGGTCCTCGGGTGTCCGGCCTATATGCCATGGGCTGGACTGATGGGCTATGAAGATACAAGACAGAAGACTTCTTCCCGTGTCCGGATGGGACTCTCCTTTGCGTGGATGGCAAGCTTGGCGTTCGGATATGTAGATTCCTTCCTCTGTAAACCGACTTTGTACAACCCTAGGCCCCTCCGGTGTCTATATAAACCGGAGGGTTTAGTCCGTAGGGGCAATCACAATCATACAGGCTGGACTTCTAGGGTTTTAGCCATTATGATCTCGTGGTAGATCAACTCCTGTAATACCCATATTCATCAAGATCAATCAAGCAGGAAGTAGGGTATTACCTCCATAGAGAGGGCCCGAACCTGGGTAAACATCATGTCCCATGTCTCCTGTTACCATCGACCTTAGACGCACAGTTCGGGACCCCCTACCCGAGATCCGTCAGTTTTGACACCGACAACAGCGCCCACGCAACTGATTGTATATCTCAGTGCACCAGGCGTAGTACCATTGGGAGTACCGCATCCTGCTATTGTGGCTGGACGTTAACGGCCCTCACGTCTGGCACCTCGACCCCCACACGATTCCGGTGCCGGGCGTGCCGTGGTTTGAGTGCGCACGTGCAACCATGATTCCTAAACCATCATGCTCTCCTGACGCTTGCGCAACATCGTGACCCAACCTACGTGACGGACTCCCTGAACTGAGACGTCTGGTTCACGACTGAGCATGAAGTACGCCACTATGATGGCGTCCAGATTGACGCCCGCCCTCCACCACTGCCGTCGATGGTGAAGGAGGACAAGGACGAGGAGCCTATGTACTAGGTGGCACTCTAGGAAGCGACCCGACGGGCCATCGAGGAGCCAAGCATGATGAGGTAGCCCGGTGGCCTGGCCTCGAGGAGGCACTCCAGTTGTCCTTGGTCGGTGACCTAGTCTACCCACCGCCACCACCGTCACCACCGGCAGTACCCCCGCGCTCGAGATGTACCGACGGACAAGCGGCGTGCCCACTCGTTTGGTTGGATGTGACGGAGGAGGAGCACCAACACCTCCACGAGTGGGAGGGCCATGCACTAGCGGCCGAGCGAGCGGAAGCGGAGCGCCTGATGCAGAGCGAGCGTGAGGAGGAGGTCGAGCAGCGCGAGCAGGAGGACGTGACGCAGCAGCATCAGCCAGCAGCACCGGATAGCGCATCAGACTATGATGCTGGCGGCCTACCAGCAGGCGTTCCCATGGGCGGAGGCGTTAGCGTTCGTCGGCCTTACCGCTCGGGCAACAACGACGACGCCTAGGGCTGCGGATGCGGAATGTTTTGTTTTTATCTAATGTTTTAAGTTTTAATTATTGTAAGTGGACTTTTGCCGGTGTTTAATTTATTGTAATGTTCGAAGTTTTTATTTTAATTTTTTACGCCTTTTAAGTTGATGAAACGGACGCACGTGTACCAAATGCGTCGGACGCGTTGACCACGCCTACAGCCCACCGGGCAAAACAAGACACTCTAGTCCGCTCGGCCAACCCAAACGGACAAAAGGGGACAAAATTTGCGTATGTTTGCATCGGCACGTTGGAGTTGGCCTAAGGGCATCTCAAACGCCAACCCTCAAACCAGACACTGCATCCTTCCGTAGACAGGGGGCCAGTCCTGCTGATACGGATGCGGGCATCCAACCGTAGCCGCATACATTTCAAATCGGATTTCAACTAACGAACGATTTTTACCAAACACGATGGAATTCGTCGAAGTTTGGATAGAATATAGCACAAATCATCCATAAATAGCATGCAAATATGTCTAATACAACAATAATCCAAATTCAGCAAGATTAACCGGATGTTCAACAAGTTTTTCATGGATGGATCATGTTATTCAACACATACTACCCCTTGAGCTTGATAACCCATAAGTACAGGGGATCATTTGTAGCCTTTTTCGATAAGTAAGAGTGTCAAACCCAACGAGGAGTAATGACCCACAAGTATAGGGGGTTAATCATAGTCCTTTCAATGAGTTGCGTCGAACCCAATGAGGAGCAGAAGAAAATGACAAGCGATTTTCAGCAAGATATTCTCTGCAAGTGCCGTAAGTAACAATGATAGATAGTTTTGTAGCAAGGTAATTCATAACAGGTAACAAGTAACAATGGTAACAAAGGTGTAGCAAGGTATCCCAATCCTTTTTGTAGCAAAGGACAGACCGAAACGTTCTCTTATAACAAGTAAAGCATTTTTGAGGACACATGGGAATTATCATCTAGTCACCTTCATCATGTCTATTTGATTCGCGTTCGCTGCTTTGATAATTTGATATGTGGGTGGACCGGTGCTTGGGTGTTGTTCTTACTTGAACAAGCAACCTACTTATGATTACCCCCTCTCCAAGCATCCGCAACTACGAAAGAAGAATTAAGATAAATCTAACCATAGCATGAAACATATGGATCCAAATCAGACCCTTACGGAATAACGCATAAACTAGGGTTTAAGCTTCTATCACTCTAGCAACCAATCATCTAGTTATTACTCCACAATGCCTTCCCTTAGGCTCAAGTATGGTGAAGTGTCATCTAGTGTAAGTGCATCTAGTGCCACCCCTAGCTGGTTTTGGAGTATTGACGACAAACATGGTTGAGGGACTTATGTGTTTGTGAGAATTGCAGGATAACACAGGTAGAAGTCCCTCATTGATTCGTTTTTCCTACCAGAGATGACCCTAAAAATGTAAGAAGACATTGAAGACAATGGTGGTTCGCGAAGACATTCACCTTGAAGATAATGACCTGTGAAGACATTCACTTGAAGACTATGGAGTGCGAAGACATAGTTTCTTTTGTAGTTTCATTTTCTTCTTTATTGAGTCATAGGAACCATCGTACTGTTAAGTGGGGTCCAAGTGAACAAAGTCAGATGACTGATGTGATGCTCAACCAAAATCATATGTCTTCGAGTGAAGACAATGAGAGCAAATCTTATCCAGAGTTGGATGAGTCAGCCTTGCTTGTAGCCCAAGCTAGGCTGCCGTGTGTGTTTGAAATATGACCGTTGGACACGTGTCAGTTCCTTAGTGACCTAGGGTCATTTCGGACATATCATGTCGGGTTGCCTCCTGGCTATAAATAGCCCACCCCCTACACCATAAATTGGTGGCTGTCAGCGTCCTGGGACGGGGTACCCAGACTTGCGTGTCTACGGCCCACGGCGTGGCTCCACCAGCAGCCCGGTACGGCCCAACTTCGGCAGCAACATCTCAAGACCCTCGCGAGGGGGACGACACCAAGACCTCCCTGGGGGCGGCCTCGCTAGGCTGGCTCCCGAGGAGCGAAGATATCAATGCAAGAGGCACCTCGCGAGGTTCGCATGACGTGAGCCATGACGACCAAGGCCAGGCGGGCGCCAGCGTGCGCAGTGTACTAGTTTCCTCTTTGGGGCTAAAGAGGCAAGCGCAAGCGAGGAGTCCCGAGGCATCAAGCAAAGGTTTCAATATCGGTGCAACGAGACCAAGACCAGCAGGACGGAGGTCATCGCGGAGCCCATGGTAGCGTCACCACCAAAGCCTTTGGCAGGCGAAGACTACTTTTGTCAGGATAACTTGTACTAGTTGTCCCCCTTCAAACTTGGCCGTTGTGGGATGCCTTCCCGCCTAAACATTTGGGAAGAGGACCGGGGCCTCCATAAATAGGACTAGCCACCACCATAGGGGGGACTCCTCTTGGACGGGGAACTCCTCTTGGACGGATCATTCGGATCTCCCTCACACACCTTAGCTCACCAAGCACAAGAACACCTCTTCCCCGGAGGCTGTTCCTCCCTTGTACTTGTTCATCCGTAGCCTTCGAGGCAATCCACCACCACCACACTAGAGTAGGGTGTTACACCACAACAGTGGCCCGAACCAGTATAAACCTCTGTGTCTCGTGTTCCTTGGGTTCTTCAAGCTAGGCCGTGAGATCGTTGAGCGAGTGAACTAGCGAGAGAGAGAGAATCCTTCATGCGCACCCCAGAGTTCGAACCTCACAAGGGTTTGCCGAAACCCAGAATCTGACAGTGGCTACTCAGAGTAAGTGCACGACTTTTGTCGTTTGAGAGCAACCCACCTCCGAAGCCTTTGAGAGAGAGATCCTTGTGAGGACAAAGCCCAAACACCCAAAGCCAAAGAGTGTTAGGCATCACTGAAGTCTTTCTATCTGCGTGACCTGAAGACTTGTTACACCTGAGAACTATGCATCATCCAGCCGGTTAGGCGTCACGTTTTGAGGATCCAAGAGTAATTGTGGATCGCCAGTGAATGGAGTCTGTGAAGGTTTGGAAGTCTACCTTGAAGACTTACCAGAGTGATTGGGCGAGGACTGGGTGTCCTTAGCTCAAGGGGAATAAGGTGAAGACACAGTCTTCTGAGTTCAATCTCATCCTCCCTAACCAGACGTACAGTTGTCACAGCAACTAGAACTGGTCTACCAAATCCTTGTCTTCAGAAAGCTACTGGTTCTATCCCCTACCTCCTTTATATTTCAGTTTTGTCTTTGTGAAGTCATTGCTTGCCTGCCTGATCTATGTGACTTCATTGTGCGAAGACTATTACTATTTGGCTTCATACTATCTTCCATTCCGATCTGTACTACCTAGCTGCTATTAGTCTTCGTGCTTTCATTGAATTGCTTACTTGACTATGGCCTGTCTAGAGTAGTTCATCTTCCGCTGCATATCATATAGGTTCATATTAACTGTTTGTCTTCAAAGACCTCGTGTTTTGAAGACTTCCATAAAAATCACCTATTCACCCCCTCTAGTCGATAACTAGCACTTTCAATTGGTATCAGAGCAAGGTGCTCCCTTGTTCTGTGTGATTGGGTTTAACCACTTGGAGTTTTAGCTATGTCGACTACAGGGATAATCAAGGTCTCCGCTGCGTGCCCAGTCTTCGATCGCACTGATTACCCCTACTGGAAGAATAAGACGTGCATGCATCTCAAAGCCATTGACATTGACCTCTGGTATGTCGTCAAGACAGGCGTTCCCAAGGTCGGTGAAGGTGTCACCACTGCTGATGTCAAGAGGTTCGCGCAACTGGACTCAACTGTCAAGAACATCATTTGTGGTGATCTAACCAAAGAACAGTATGGCTGTGTGAGTGCACTGGAAACTGCGAAGCTAGTCTGGGACTGGTTTTCCAAGATCAACGAAGGCGTCTCAACTCAGAGAGACTCAAGGATTGATGTTCTTCGCAATCTCTTCAACCGCTTCAAGATAAATGACAATGAAAATGTCCAGCTCACGTTCGACCGCCTCACTGATATCACAAATGAGCTTCGCGCTCTTGGCGCCACTAAGATCACCAAGCATGAAATCATGAAGAAGCTTTTGAGATCACTTGATAGCTCATTTGACACTTTGGCCCTGATGATACAAGAACGTCCTGACTTCAGAGAACTCGATCCTCTGATATACTTGAGAGGCTCGGCACACATGAGTTCCAGCTATCTGAGAAGAGAGATATCTATGGCCCCAACTATGGCCGATCCCGTGCTTTGAAGGCAAAGGCTATTTCCTCATTTGAAGAAGAATTTGACTATAGTTCTGATGATCCTGAAGACATTGGCAAAGAGCTAGCAATGCTTGTGAAGAAGTTCCAAAAGTTCTCCAAGAAGAATTGCTTAGGGAAGTCCTCAAGATCCAGTTCCAAGAATGATGAGGCTTCCTCTCGTGACTACAAGAAGAGAACATGCCACAAATGCGAGAAGTCGGGCCACTACATATCTGAATGTCCTCAATGGGACAAGGAAGCCAAGAAAAAGAAGAAGAGCAAGGAATATGATTCTGACGACAAGAAGAAGAAGAAATCCTCAAAGTCTTCTTCAAAGTCTTCATCAAAGTCTTCGTCTCACAAGAAGAGCTCATCTGGCAAGGCTCGTGCATTCATTGGCAAGGAGATGGATTCAGAGGAGGAGTCTGCTTCTGAGGAGGTGGAGGTGGAGTCTGAGGAGGAGTCTGATTCAGGCGTGGCAAGCCTAGCTCTAGCTTCGGCATTCGTCGCCAAGTCCATCTTCAACACTGAAGACAATGGTCACGCTGCCGACGCTGAAGCCGATGAGGAGGAAGGCTCTGCTCCGACCTACTGCTTCATGGCACGAGGTGCCAAGGTAAACTCATGCGATGCTTACTTTCAAGCCTCCAGTGAAGATGACTCTGAGTGTGAATCCAAACCTAGCTATAAACACTTGCTAAAATTGCAACTGAACAACAAACTGCTATGGAACATATTCAAAAGTTGCTAGACAAAAGCGATGACCTGTTGGACGAGGAAATGAATCGAACTCAGTCCTTAATCGAAGACATCAAAAACCTTCGTGTTAAGTACGAGGAACTTGAAAGTCGTCATGAAACCCTCTCAGCCACTCATGAGAAGCTTTCCTATGATTATCTTCAAAGGAAGCAAGATCTAGAGAATCTGAGCGCATCTCATGAAGATCTTCAAAAGGAGAACGATTCACTACTCGCTCAACAGATCAGTTCCGCTCAGGAAGATTTTGTGCCTCCATGTTTAAAATGCCTTGAGCCTGATAATGCTGCCACTGTTGCTGAATGTTCAACTGCCTCTGATATTGCAATATCTTCAACTACTGATGTGGTAACTAACTCCTCCTCTGAGGACACCACTACTACTACTGATGAGAATGCTAGGTTGAAGACATTGCTTGAAACACGCATGTACAAAAGCCTCAAAGGGCATCAGAAACTATGCGATGTCCTCAAGAAACAAATTCTGAACCAAAACCCTAGGAAAGAGGGTGTTGGGTTCGAGAGGAAAATGAATGTTGATGGTTCTTACTGGAAGCCTGAGCAGTGCCCCAAAACCACATGGGTTGCTGCAAAGGATCCTTCAGTGGACCCATCCACCTTATCTGGCTTCACTTGTGCTAACCCCATTATCATTGATGAATCCTTTGATGCCAATTATAAGCTATTTAAGAATCAGAATGGTGAAGTGTTTGCCAGGTTTATTGGTACTAACTGCAGGAATGGGCCACCTTTGAAGAAGATCTGGGTGCCCAAAAGTTGTCTTGAGAAACTTCCTGTGAATGTCATCATGACACCACCAGGGAAGAAGACAAACCCCAGACCAAAGGCTTCACGTGGCCCAAAGGCTTCATACAGACAGAGGACCTCACAAGGTCACCCTAACGCCAATGTTTTGCAGGGAAACTATCATCAGACTCATGAATATGAGCGTGTTTCTTCTAACCGCTATGTTCACAAATCAAAGAACTTTTCTGCATATTCTTATGAGTATTATTCACCTCCTGCAAAACTATTTGCTAGGGCTCCAAAGCCAAAGTTCTCAGATGCTGCACTTAGACTTATTGCTTCTAAGCCACCCCTGAAGATGTGGGTGGTTAAGAAGAATTAACTTCTCTTGCAGGGAAAGGTCTCCAGCCGGAAATCAAAGACTTCTGACACCAATGCTGGGGACCTAAAACATCTTGTGGGATGCAAGATAAAGTGCCAGAATGGTCTTACCATTTATTTCGTCCCAGGGTTTCTTGATGAGCATCCTATCTTACCAAACAAGAATCTTAACTTTGATAGCATGCTTGTTCGCTATATGTTTGTGCTTCACAATACTCTTGGTGAAGCCTATCCCGCTAACTGCACTGTAGGGTACGACTCCGAAAGCTACTGAGTGGATAATGGACAGTGGATGCACTAACCACATGACTGGTGATCGAAGTCTTCTCATGGATTCAACCCTACGTCCATCTACTAAAAGCCACATCACGTTCGCTGACACTGGTAAAAGCAAGGTATTGGGCCTAGGTAGAGTTGCTATCTCAAAGGATCAACACATGGACAAAGTGATGCTTGTTGAATCCTTTGGATACAATTTAATGTCTGTCTCAATGCTTTGTGATCTGAACATGATTGTGATATTTGGAAAATACCGTTGCCTTGTGCTTATGGAAACTGACAAATCTCTAGTCTTCGAAGGTTATCGAAGAGGTGATCTGTATATGGTAGATTTCTCCGCAGGACCACAGCTTGTCGTATGTCTTCTAGCAAAAGCTTCAGAGTGTTGGCTTTGGCATCGAAGGCTAGGACATGCGGGCATGAGGAACTTGCACACTCCGGTGAAGAAAAAGCACATCATTGGCATCGAGGGCGTCAAGTTCAAGAAGGATCATCTGTGTGGTGCTTGTGAAGCCGGGAAGATGACTAGGGCCAAGCATCCCTCGAAGACAATCATGACTATATCACAACCCTTCGAGCTGCTACAAATGGACTTATTTGGACCTACTCACTACTCTACCCTTACTACCACTACACATCTTTATGGCTTCGTTATTGTTGATGATTATTCAAGGTACACTTGGGTGCACATAATTGTCTATAAGACTGAAGTGCAGGATGTCTTCAAATGATTCGCCAATCGTGCCATGACCAATTATGGCATCAAGATCAAGCACATCAGGAGTCACAATGGCACAGAATTCAAGAACACTAGCCTTGACACTTATCTTGATACATTGGGCGTCACACATGAGCTCTCTGATCCATACACAGCTCAGTAGAATGGCGTCGTGGAGCACAAGAACATGACCCTTATTGAGATGGCTCGCACGATGCTTGATGAGTACAAGACTCCAAGGAAGTTCTGGCCTGAAGCCATTGATACTGCTTGCCACATCATCAACAGAGTTTATCTTCATAAGTTCTTCAAGAAGACATCCTATGAACTCCTGACTAGTAAGAAGCCAAACGTCAGCTATTTTAAAGTCTTCGGTGCTAGGTGTTGGATCAAGGATCTACATCACACTTCCAAATTTGCACCAAAAGCACATGACGGTTTTATGCTTGGTTACAGAAAGGATTCGCACACATACAGAGTCTTCAACCTCTTTCACTATAAAGTGGTTGAAACTGTAGATGTGCGGTTCGATGAGACTAACGGCTCACAAAGAGAGCACCTGCCAAATGTGCTAGATGAAGCTACACCAAGTGAATATATGAAGCTAATGGGTACTGGAGAAATCATACCTACCGAGGAATAGGCTGAAGAGGAAATTATCATTTTTGCACCTAATCAACATGAAGACAATGCTCAGCCTAAAGCCAATGCTGAAGATGAAGACAACAATCAGCAAGGGCAAAATCTTTGCCCAGGTCATCCTCGGGTTGCAAATGAAGTCCAAATTGAGAAGATCATTGATAATATCAATGCACCTGGTCCCCTCACTCGATCAAGAGCTACGCAACTAGCAAATTTCTGTGGTCACTTTGCATTTGTCTCTATATCTGAACCCAAGAAAGTTGATGAAGCCTTCATGGAACCTGAATGGATTCAAGCTATGCAAGAAGAGCTTCAACAATTTGAGCTGAATAATGTCTGGGAGCTAGTCAAACGTCCTGATCCTCGCAAGCACAATATTATCAGCACCAAATGGATCTATCGCAATAAACAAGAGAATGGTCAAGTTGTCGGAAACAAAGCCCACCTCGTGGCCCAAGGTTATACACAAGTGGAAGGAATTGACTTCGATGAAACCTTTGCTCCTGTGGCTAGGCTTGAAGTCATTCGTATACTGCTAGCCTATGCTAACCACAACAACATTCTTCTGTACCAAATGGATGTGAAGAGTGCCTTCCTCAATGGCAAATTGAAGAAGAAGTGTAGCTCAACCACATGGTTTTGACGATCCAAAGCGTCCTGATATGGTGTACAAACTCGACAAGGCATTGTATGGCCTCAAACAAGCACCTTGCGCTTGGTATGACACACTCAAAGACTTCCTAAAGAGCAAAGGCTTCAAACCTGGTTCTCTAGATCCTACTCTCTTCACGAAGACATACGATGGAGAACTGTTTGTCTGCCAAATCTATGTCGATGACATTATCTTCGGCTACACCGATAAGAAATACAGTGATGAGTTTGGGCATATGATGCAGGAGCAATATCAGATGTCCATGATGGGAGAGCTGAAATTCTTCCTTGGTCTTCAAATTCGTTAACAGAGAAATGACATCTTCATATCACAAGAGAAATACCACAAAGATTGTCTAAAGAAGTTTGGAATGCAAGACTGCAAAGGGTACACGACGCCAATGCCAACCATAGGCCAATTGGGCCCCGACGACAATGGTAAAGAGTTTGATCAAAAGGTATACTGCTCCATGATTGGTTCTTTATTGTACTTATGTGCATCTAGGCCAGATATAATGCTTAGCGTTTGCGTGTGTGCCCGATTCCAAGCGGCACCAAAGGAATCGCATCACCTCGTGGTGAAGTGAATACTTTGATATTTGGCTCACACCCCAACGCTAGGATTATGGTATCCAAAGGGCTCAAAGTTTGATCTAGTAGGATTCTCAGATGCTGATTATGCTGGTGACAAGGTTGATCGCAAGTCCACATCAGGCACATGTCATTTTCTTGGACGATCTCTTGTCTGTTGGTCTTCAAAGAAGCAGAACCGTGTATCACTCTCCACTTCTGAATCTGAATACATTGTTGCTGGATCTTGCTGCCCTCAGCTTCTGTGGATGAAGCAAACCCTCAAGGATTATGCCATCAACATGAAGCATGTGCCTCTCTACTGCAACAATGAAAGCACCATCAAGATTGCTCATAATCCACTTCAGCACTCGAAGACAAAGCAGATTCAGATCCATCATCATTTTCTCAGAGATCATGTGTTGAAGGAAGACATTGATATCATTCACGTCAACACTGAAGAGAAATTGGCAGATATCTTCACGAAGCCCTTGTATGAGAAAAGGTTTTGCAAGCTGCGGTGTGAGCTAAATATCTTAGGATCCTCGAATATCCTGTGAATGGACACACATCCTAACGCTTATGCATATTAATGACTTAGGTGTGCAACACACGAAGTAACGTATATCTTCAATTCATGAAGACTTACCCTCTAAGTGTGAATACATTAATGTGGAATTTTACTTCGGAGCGCCAGGAGAATTGTGCGCCGTGTCTGGGTCTAATATTTCCTATACGGTGGGTAACACCACCATCAAACTTCCTTGAAGATGTTTCATTTGGTGTCATGATTGCATTATCTTCATAAATGGTTTGTCTTCAACATTGGTTTATCCTCTAGGTTTATCTTCGCAATATTGTTTTGGTCTTCACTAATATGTGTGTGTGTGTGTTATCATCTACAGCATTCCCTTATAGCTATGTCTTCAAGTTGCCATTTTTCTGTGCTAAGTGAATGTGATCAGACCCTAACCCCTCTTTGTGCTTATCCCTCAAACTCTCTCTGTCTCTTCATATGCATTCTGTTGACACGTGTCGAATGTCTTCACTGTGTCCTTGTCAGCTGAAGATACAGAGACGCACATTTAAAATTGTTTGTAATGTTCTTATCCTTTTTGCCTGAATACCAGAGAAGCCGGAACGACCACCTGACAAACCAGGCACGCGTGGGGTCATGGCTCAACCTTCAATAAGTTGCATGCTAGCCATGTGTCCTTCACATGTGAACCGCCAGGGGCACCTGCGTAATTGCACTGCGCCGTCCCTCCTCCTTATAAATACTTCACCCCGTGCGGTCATTATCGCTTCTCCTCTAGCCGTCTCGCTCAAACCCTAGCGCCACCACTAGCATCCGTCGTCACCGAAGACGAAGCGCTTCGCTGCCGCGACCTCTCCGACATCGTCTTCACGCCGGCCGCGGACATCGTCTTCTTTGCCGCCGCCGTAAGTGTCTTCCGCCGCCAAGTTAGGGCGAGGGAGATTGGACTGCTCGGCCTCCTTCCGCCTCGTCTAGCAGTTCGTCGTGCGGTAAATAAGACTCGCTTTTTACTGTTTATTTGATCGGTTGAATTGTCCACATCTTCCAAAAGTTGTTTCTACACTTCAAAATCTATATCTTTCCGTTTCTGCATCTCATAACTTGCAATTATGTTCACTTATGTATCACAACTAGTTAGATTCCTCACTTGTACTTATTCATGGATTCGTACAAATCTGGAACCAACTCACATCAATAAGTGAATGTCTTCGCACTATGAGGTCAATGTCTTCAAACTGATTTATCTTCAAAATCTTCTGAGAATGCATATGACCTCTTCCCCTTCCCTTGCATCTCTGATGCTGTCACAGGTACATGTCCGTGGGAGAATCCCTTGGTTCTCATAGTTTGAATTCATTTGCAGAGATCTTACAACATCACATTGAATCTCCAAAAGCCAGCTCTTGTTTGACCAGCAGATTGAAGCCAAACACAGTTGTGAAGCCTTTGATTCTGAATCCAATGGTTGGTGGAAAATCTGCAAAGATTGGTGGCAGGCAGCGCCGGGACAACACTGCTTTAGACCTGCCACCAGATCTCTATGAGCAATACAAGTCTGACCCTGAGGAAACCTATGGTGAACGCAAGACTCGAGTCCAATGGATTCAGAGATATTGGGCAGAGCAATGGTTTCTGTACAACTTTGTCACTAATGAGTATGCAAAGAAGAATGTTGTGAGGCCACCATGGGCCGATATTGTGTATAGGAAGCTGCATCCCAAGACGAAGGTTGAAGCCACTGCAAAGGGCTTCTATCCTTGCATGGTCAGAGGACCTCAACCTGAGAATGCCGACCCATCCAGTCTCCGATGGTGTCGTGAAGATGAATTGTTTGAACAAAATCTTCAGTTTGCAAGAGCTTCCAACCCAGAACAAGAAGGACCTGGGGATTGACTTCAACCCTGGTCTAGCAACTCCAAGGCGAGATGGCAGTCGTGAAGCTCCTCTCCCACATTTCTGCACAAAGGGCCATAGTTGAAGAAGCTGCTGGAGAAGAGGAACATGCTGAAGTTCCTGAGCCCCCGAAGCCAAAGAAGAAGGCTAAGGCTTCAAAAGCTTCAAGTGTGAAGCCATTGAATTTTGCACCTCCTGAATCCAGTGTGCAGTCTGAGGATCAATCTCGCATCTCCAAGAAATCCAAGAAGCCCAAGAAGATTTCTGGACATGACCTCACCCCTGCTAGCATTCTGCGAAATGAAGAGAATCTTATAGATCTGTCATGCGATGAAGATCTTGCTGATGATGCTTTGTAAATGCTCATCAAGAGCAAGTAGGAGGCTGAAATCTTCAAGGATTTGCCTCTCTTTGATGCATATATTCTCAACAAATTCATCGATGAATGGTTTGAAGATCCTACCCTCACCATTGATGATCTGCAGCTGCCCATTGACATCAGTGTCACATTTTAGGGTTGCATAGCCAAGGAACTTGCTATAGCTCAGAAGATTGTTGAGCTAAAAAACAAAATTGACTATGAGAAGGCCCAGTTCAAGAAGCACATGTCAAAGCTCGGTGTCGTTGATGTTCAGAACTTCAAGCAAATGATGATTGACCTCAAGGCTGAGTTTCAAAAGAAACGTGATGAAGCCAAGGGCTCTCGTGAGCGCATGAAGTACTATGATGAGAAGTGCGTCTAGGCTCATAATGAGGCTATGAAGAGAAAGACCCTTGGGTGTCCAGGAATTGACCCCAAGCTGGCTGCCAAAAGGAAGAAGAAGCCTGCTGAAGCTGAACCCGAAGCCCCAAGACAGGAAAGACCAAGCATTATCTTCCCTGCCAACATGACAGGCTCGAAGCCAAAGGTCCCATCAGTGGCTTCTGAGCAGAAGAAGACGAAGTAGGCTGAAGCTGAAGCCAAGAAACGCAAACATCATGATGCTTCTGATGCTTCCCCCTCCAAGAAGAAGCTGAAGACAAAGTCTTCCAAGTATTCTCGCAAAGAACATGCTACTCCTCAAGAACCATTGACAGTGGAGCCCATTTCTGTTGCATTGTCTGCTTCCACCAACCGCGAGCGATGTCTCGTCGTGCATGAGCCTGCTTCCACAGAGGCTCATGAGTCTGAAGACATTCTAGCTGCTGACTCCATCGCAGCTAAAGACAGTAATCATGAAGACAATGTAGAAGATGTTGTAGTCCTTCCTCAGATCATGCCCAACCTGGTATCATCGCCTGCTCCTACGAGCAGTGAACAGATAAGAGTTGGTGGTCTCATGACGCCATACACAAGATGAATTCTGGGAAGAGCAACACCCCAAATCCCCGTTGCATGAAGTCATTCCTCGCACTCCACCCACTCATGTCACCACTCCGGTGCTTGGGACCCCACAAGCTACACCAGAAGACATGGAGAAGACCACTCCTTTACCACAGGCATTGCCCTCTTTCCGAAGGCTTCGCAGAGGCCCTAGGCCCACGGTCTCCATGTCCAGCATTCCTGAAGAGGATGTGCAAAACACAAGCTCAGTAAGACATCAAGTGTTTCCTGAAGCCATCCCTTCAATGACTGCTCAAGAATCTAAAGCCAAAGCGGCTGAAGATATTCTGGCTGCATCAGCCGATGAAGAAAAAGAAGAAGATCGTGAAGTCATACCCCCTACCGTTGAACCAGTTGTACACGAAGAAGTGATTGTGCCTGACCCACCTGTTGTTCCATCCACTAAAGCTCCTGCATCTGATGATGCTCATGTCGCTGCTACTGAAGCCAATGACGTTGTCATGGCTGAAGATAATGTGCAGCCCGAAGTCAATGATGCCACGGAAGACACTGCGCAGCCATCCACCTCGGATGTGGTTGTTCCTCCCCGTGTGCCTCACACCATGGAACGTGCGTTCTATCATGGTGAGCTTGTTACTGTTAAGTGGCCAATCTTGATGCCTCCAACTGCTCCTGGTCCCCAATATGACTATCATGTGGAGCAAAGGCCTCAGACACAGAAGCCAAAGCCCAGGTTGCCAAGGCTTCCAAGTGCCGTCACTACACAAGGCTCCTTCATTGTGCTCAGCTTTAGAGAGCACACCACTTTATTTGACAAGGCCAAGAACCCTTATAAGAAGCCAAAGATTTCATCTAACGGGTTCTGGAGCCACCAGCAAAGGAGCTACTATTCTTGCATTCTCTACAATCAAGACATGATTTTTCCTCACAAGCGTCTTGACTGTGATGCCATTGTTGGGATGCCATGCCTTGAAGAATCCCTCGATTGCTTCCATGAAGTTGGTCTGCTCCCATTTGTTGTCGACAAGGAGCATTGGAATGAAGAGCTTCTTCTGCAATTCTATGCCACTCTTCACATATCGGGCTACAACAGGGATCCGAAGACATGGGTCCTTGAGTGGATGACAGGAGATATCCATCATGAAGCCAAAGCTCAGGATATCATCGAGCTAACTTCCCTGCCCACTCCTGGTGATCTGTATGAGCCAGGTTGTCAGCATTATGAGCAAGAACTGCAGTGTATCTTTCCCAAGCCTGAGCCCAATATGAGTCAAATGCTCAGCATGATGAAGCCTTTGCCCATTGATGCTGAATATCCCAAGGAGTCTATGTCAAAGACCTCGAGTACCTGCCCCGTACCATTTATCACATTCTGAGGCGTACTCTGTGGCTAATCAAGGGACATTCTCCTGACGCTAAGCTTGAAGGCGCCATGAAGACATTGGTCTTCTACATCATCAATGGCATCAGGTTTAGTACTCAAGACTTCTTCATCCGAGAGTTGGCAACTTCATGCATAGATCTGTTTGGCCTCAAGTTATATGCTCCTTGGGTGATGCGGCTGATTAGGCTTCACTCAATAATCAACTATCAAGCTTCAGCGTGCAACCACGTCGTATTCTTGCCTGAAGTGGACATGTCTCATTAAGCCATTTATCCTGAGCCTGCCAAGGAGCCTATACGTGAAGACAATGCCGCTTTCCAAGGCTTCACTCAACCTATTGAAGGTGTTCATGTGCCCAATCCTCCTGCTCCTGCTGGTCCTCTTGTTGGTCAGCTTCGTCCGCCGCATCGTGCCAACACTGATGCAACAGCCAACATGGTAGCACAAAGGCCTCAGAAGCGTGCTCGTGTCCTAAATGACAGAGAGCTTCTTGTATCAGTTCACCAGAAGCAGGATAGGCATCATGATTGGCTGAAGCGCCAGATGCAGAGTTTTCTCATGGATATCAGTCGCATTCGCAACCTTGCAACCAAGAACTCATTTGTTGCACATGAAGCCTGTCAGCGGTCCTGGAAGAGCCTCACACTACTCTGTTCTGAAGATGATCTTCAAGCAGATGGCATCATCGAGCGCTTCAAGTTTGACTCCAGGACTCCACAATCTGCAAGTTGGCGTCCAACTCCTTCACTTGAAGACTCTGAGTATTCATCCATGGCTCCCACTATTGTTGCGCGAGTCATTGATGAAGAAGACGATGCCACTTCACCCGCGATGGCTTCACTGCATCAGGCCCCTCTGCACCGCCCAACTCCAACGTCGACCCTCCTGCCCCAACATCTTCACCGCCTGGGAATGAGTAGACACTCTATGTCTTCAAACCTTTTTGGTCATTACTAACAAAAGGGGGAGAAGCATATGAGTTGATAGTCTTTAAGTGGGTCCATATATGGGTCGAGTGCTTATTTCTGCTAAGTTTTTACAACTCTCGATCGTGAACTGTTGGTTTTTGAGTTGTAACACTTAAACTTGATGGTTGTCTGCCACTTTTGTTGCTACCTTATGATGCGATGATAAATCCTGCATGAAGTCATTCTGCAGACACCCATTTCTCATTATGCATCTCATTATCTTCATTACATTTATGTATGCATGATGAATTGTCTTCATGTGTTGAAGAAGATCTGCACAAAGCAAAACCTACCATGTGCATTTGCATTCAAAGGCAAAACATTTATATGCACATCTTCACGGGGAGCCTCTTTCAACCTATGAAGCCAATACCCATGTACTTTAACTTTCACATACTTTTATCCCCGTTGAAAACTTCAACCAATTTGTCATCAAGCACCAAAAAGGGGGAGATTGTAAGTGCATCTAGTGCCACCCCTAGTTGGTTTTGGAGTATTGACGACAAACATGGTTGAGGGACTTATGTGTTGGTGAGAATTGTAGGATAACATAGGTAGAAGTCCCTCATTGATTCGGTTTTCCTACCAGAGATCACCCCTAAAAATGTAAGAAGACATTAAAGAAAATGGTGGTTCGTGAAGACATTCACATTGAAGATAATGACCTGTGAAGACATTCACTTGAAGACTATGGAGTGCGAAGACATCGTTTCTTTCGTAGTTTCATTTTCTTCTTTATTGGGTCATAGGAATCACCATACTGTTAAGTGGGATCCAAGTGAACAAAGTCAGATGACTGATGTGATGCTCAACCAAAATCCTATGTATTCGAGTGAAGACAATGAGAGCAAATCTTATCCAGAGTTGGATGAGTCAGCCTTGCTTGTAGCCCAAGCTAGGCTGTCGCGTGTGTTTGAAATCCGACCGTTGGACACGTGTGAACTGGGGCCTGATCTTTCGATGAGAGGGAGATAACTATGATTTTGGGTGGGACTTGACCCTCAGGATCCGGCTACCAACCATACAGGAAGAACCGTACACGACTGATATCCATGGCAATCGCTGAACCAACTCCACGATGTTATCGACCGAGCCAACGGCGCGATCGACCTATCCACAAAGGATTTTTCCTGCAAGCAAATCGAAGAACATGCAGGAAAATTATAGCCAAGCAATCTGAAATTGTGGTTATGTTAGATGGAATAAATCTCACAAGATGAAAATTTGGGGTTCCAATAGGATGTCTTGACGGTCGCACTAGCTGCTACGAGTGAAGACAAATAAAAGTAGCTAAAGCTAAACTTCTCTAAACAAAACCCGAGTCTAAACCCCACCCTAGACTAGCTATTTATTGAAGGAGTACAGATGCGGACAAGTACGTAGACGTGTTCCACCCGGTCTGCTGATTGAAGGAAGTTGTCCACAAGTTGGACAAAGGCCGAAAAGTTGCAGGCCCTGGCACGTGAGGAGACTTGGAGCAGCCCACAATCCCATGGCCCATATCGCTGATATTGATCAATGGTTTCAAATCAGAAGTCCTTTGCTCCTTGTGCACTCCACGTGACATCAGCGATGGATGGGATGGAATGGATGGTTCGGTGGGCATGCATGCAAGGATGATGGAACGCATGCATGCAAGGATTACTCCATCCGATTTTAAAACAAAGTATTCCCTTGCTTCTTTCATTCTTTTATTCCCGAGTACAAGTAGATTGCAACATGAGTGTAATATCATATTTCTGTTAGTTAAATAATATGTCCAAAGGAACGAAAATACCTGGTTAATAATTTTCGTGTAATATTCATAGGCAGTCCTTCATCAAGTGCCCGCCACCTTTGCATATATGACACTTCATGTCCCTTGTACGTTCAGACAAAGCGGTGGGTGCTACAGAAATTGCTTTCGAAGCCTCAGATGATTGTGGAGCTGATTTTGAACTTGATGGGTGTGCACCATTGTTCAAGATAGGTGGTGTTGACTCAGTAGTGGACGGAACAGTAGGAGAGGGGTGTCCATGATGAGCGGCGACCTGCAGAAAAATTACCTCGTCCCTTGTTGTGTCGTCCATGTACTTCCCTTTCAGCTTTACAAGCAAAATGAAACAAACGAGTAATAGAATTGTACTCCTTATAGTCCAATATATCCTAAATATCATGATTCAAACCACCTAAAAATCTAGCCATCATAGCATCTTCGGTTTCAACTAATCCACATCGCACTAATCCAGTTTGCAATTCTTGATAATAATCCTCTACAGAACCGCTACCTTGTTTTGAACGTTGCAATTCATTTAGTTTATCACGAGCATAATATGAAGGAACATAACGTTGTCACATAGCTCGTTTTAAAGCATCCCAAGTAGTAGGTGTATTATTTGCGTTAGTAGGACAATATTCACTCCACCAAATAGAAGCAAAGTTTGTAAATTCACTAGTAGCTGCTCTAACTCTTTGGTTCTCGGGAACATCATGACATGCAAATTTTTGTTCAACAGAAAGTTCCCGATCAAGATAAACATCTGGATCATATTTACCATTAAAAGCAGGCATAGTAAATTTAATTTTAGCACTAGAGTGGCAATAATATCGAACGTCATACCTGGGTGGACCTCGTACCATACCTTGACTGTTGAAACGCAGTTGTTGATGAGCACGATCATTGTGGTGGTCGACTGCTTGGTCGTCCTCGGTGTCACCAGAATAATCCACATAGTTATCCCCATATTATCGTTGACAAGAGGAGGAATGCGTTGGTGCTAGTTTATGGTGGCGGCATCAGTGGTAGTAGCTGGGTGTTGTGGATGACCCATGGGCACACGCCGAGCTCGCGAAATAGCGGCGCCACCCATGGAGTTGCGAGGATCGACGTTGTTGTTGACGGGGGGTGCAGTTCGCAACTCGTCCAGACGTGACAAGATGTCCTTTAGTTGTGTGTTCGCAACACCCTGTGCATCCTCTATGGCTTTGAGCCTCTCTTCGGCCGCAATCTGAGCACCCTCAAGTTGGGCGAGACGCTCGCTGGTGACTTTCACATCCGAGGTGAGGCCCTCAAGTGTGGGTTGATCATGTGCCATTGTTAGCGAAAGAGAAAAACACAGTGTATAAACCCTATCAACTAGTAGGACGCGGTGGAGAAAAATCGCTCACACTCAAGCTTAGTATCAAATTCTTACTTGTTCTTACCAATGCAACAGGTGGTGATCGGCGCGTTGGTGTTGGCTTCAAACTATCGATGAAGATTGGATGGAGCGATAACCAGGAATCAGTAGAGCCGGAACCTATATTTATTGGTATAAAAAGTGTAGCTTGGCAAAGGCTTCTCAACTCACAATATCATTGGCACAATTTAGCAAAAAGCAATGCAAGTTGAATAATTGCTCAAACTCCTTACTAGTGCTGGCAGTTGACTAGTAAGAGAGAAAACAATTTAAATCTAGATACTGAATCAAATGAGTGAAAACTATGGAAAAAATATATGTGATTGTATGCAAGAGTGGATATAATGAATGGACACGCGAGTGTATAAACTACTCTGGAAATTATATGAGATGATACGTCGATCAAGTAGCAGAAAAACAACGTCCTGAGTAGCCAACAGAGTGAAACGGTCCAAAACAGATGCTTAGCCGGCCTGTTATTTAAGCTTTTTTTCTCTTTTTCTTTTTCTCTTTTTCTATCTCTTTTTTTCTTGTATATTTTTTTCTTGTACCAGACCGGTTACCAAAAGTATACATAGGAAGTAAGAGGATGGCAGGGCTGACTCAAATTGCTACAGAGAACGACCGACGAGGTGTACACTGGAGATTACAAATCAGTGAGATGCGTGGCTAGGCAACACACATGTGCAAAAGCAGTACAACAATGCAGAAGACAAACACAACAGTAGTATTTTGCATAGCAAAAGGGAACAGTGGTCGGCACGCAGATGGATTGTAACGATATGAGCAACAGTGACGCGGATGTGAGCGACCGATCAAATCAAAAGCAACAAGACGAGAGCATAATTGGAATAAACAATAGATGGGACTCCCGATGGAAATCTACTATACTCCAGATCAACAACTAACGCGCGACCAAAAAGTTATGGTGGACAAAAAAAAGAAAACTTTAGTCTAGTCAGCCTACGCGTACTCTTGAAAAGCGGTGGACGATCTGTGTGCGGTGGCGGATAGATTAGGGTAGTGAAAAAAAAACAGATTGATCTAGTAGATGATTTTCTTCTCAACTAATCTAAATCAGCACTAAATCTAGGATGAATGCAACCAAAAATTCAACGAAGCAAATACTAGATGCAAAAATTGCTAAAGGCTAAAAAGATAGGTGAAGCGGATGAACTAATCTAATTTTTTCGCTTTTTTGTGGGTTATAGGACAGAAAAGATCCAATCTAATAAAACTGTAAATCTCTCATAGATGAACCTGAAAACTGATACCACTTGATGTAAACTGGGGCCCGATCTTTCGAAGAGAGGGAGATAACTATGATTTTGGGTGGGACTTGACCCTCACGATCCGGCTACCAACCATACAGGGAGAACCGTACATGACTGATATCCACGGCAATCGCTGAACCAACTCCACGGCGTTATTGACCAAGCCAACGACGCGATCGACCTATCCATGAAGGATTTTTCCTGCAAGCAAATCGAATAACATGCAAGAAAATAATAGCCAAGCAATCTGAAATTGCGGGTATGCTAGATGGAATAAATCTCACAAGATGAAAATTTTGGGTTCTGTCGTGGAATTGTCACGGCAGATGTCCTCGAATTAGGACTTAGTCGTGGAGCCATTGCAACTAGGAAACTTGAAGGGGTTAATGTGGGACAAGGAACACGAGGGTTTATACTGGTTCGGCCCCTTACGGTGAAGGTAAAAGCCTACGTCCAGTTGAGGTGGTATTGATTAGGGTTACGATCACCAGGGAGCTAAACTGCTATGCCCGGCTCTCGATGAGATTGTTCTTGTCCTCAAACCGCTGCCGGGTCGTCCCCTTATATAGGGAGGCTGACGCCCAGCAGCCCTCAGAATCCCGGCCGGCTCATAAGAGTGTCCGGCTCGGACTCTCAATCATACTTGCCTTGCACTACAAGTTCTACCATAATAACGATTGTAACTACGGGCTTTAAGCCATATCCGGGTCTTAAGCCCATCTCCGGCCCATCGTCTTCAAGCTTGGCTCCGGGCTTCTGGTAATGACCATTAGAGTAACCCGGCCCCTCCTGGCGGGTGACTCTAAGGTCTATATCCTCAACATTAGGCCCCAGATTGATTTGAGCCGGCTCATGTCAATCTTCAACTCTGCCGACAGAAAAAATCTCCGGCTTACCATTCATGTGAAGGCCATAACCCGGCGTGACGTCATCCTCTGGACTCCGGATAATCCGCCGTGACATCATCTTCCATTAAGCCCGTTTTTTACTCCACCAGATCCGCAACGGATCTTTGCTTTTACTGTCATTCCGAAAATCGAGGCGTCGTGGGGGGAGATAACCACGCCGTGGTCTCCTTGAATCTCGCGCCCACTTATGAACTTGCCTTATAAATAGGCCGGCCCGACAGGCTCTCAGCCACTTCCTCTCCATCTTCTTCCTCGTGCCATTGCTCCTCTGCCTGAGCTCTGCTACTACCGCCGCCGTCGCGCCCCTGGTCTTCGTCAACTTTGGCCGCTGCATCACCCTGACTCGGACCAGACAAACGGCGACAACCTCCGCTCTTCTCCAGCTCCGGTGAGTCTCTTCTGCCCTGCTAGAACAGATCTGCGGTAGGGTTCAAATAGTTCGTCCGTGTTCTTCGCCATTGTCCGCAAGCTTCGGTAGTTTTTATAGTTACTGCCCTTGTTTGATCTTTAGCCTTGTATAGAACGAGTGCGGCGGTTGTTCAGGACTCATTTCAAATGCCCGTAGATCTCTTTCTACTGCATAAAGGCTTCGTTCGAGCTCAAGAACATCCGCTCGTCTGTTTCTAGGTCTAGAAAATTTTCATTTCACCCGACCATTTTGATCTAAAAAAGTTACTGCAATATGTGAAACCTGTTTTACCACACTTAGTAAAAATTGCAACCATTGAATCTTGGCGGCTTACAATTCCGGTTTAAAGAAACCACGCGCCGTAGAATCCTCCGGCTTAAAGAAAACCATGCTTCGTAGAATCCTCCGGCTTAACTGTGGTAAGGCCGTAGATAACCCACTGTACCTGAGTATATATCATTAGTCCCCTTCATAAGCCGCCACCTTAGTTTTGAACTGTAGATCTCCGGCTTATAATTAACCCGGACATTTTTCCTTTTTGTCATAGACTGCCAACTTTCACCATGCCTCCTAAGGCTCCCATCACTTGCAACTGGATGAGGTCCAATGTCACCAACGAGACCCTAACAAATTTTGTTAAGTCCGGATATCTGCCTAAGAAGGAAGTCATGTCCTACCGTGCCCCTGACCCGTCAGAAGAGAGACCACAGCCAAAGGACGGGAAAGTAGTGATTTTCGCAGATCATATGAGCCGAGGCTTCGCACTGCCCGGCTCAAAGTTTTTTAGGGACGTGCTCAACTTCTTCGACTTGCGGCCTCAAGATATAGGACCCAACTCAGTGTCCAACATCTGCAATTTTCAAGTCTTCTGCGAGGTTTACCTTGGAGAAGAACCTAGTCTGCTGCTCTTCAGAGAGCTTTTTTACTTAAACCGCCAGAACGAGTGCGCCAATGGGCCAAGTCTGGAATTAGGTGGTATCTCCATCCAGCGTCGTAGGGACTGCCTTTTCCCTTACGCAGAGCCGCCGAGCCACCCAAAGGACTGGAACATGACTTGGTTCTACTGCCAAGATACATCCCCGGCTGATGAAAGCCCGCTGCCCGGCTTTCGCCCAACACGTCTGGAGCCGACTCACCCATTGTCGGACAAGTTGACTCAAGCGGAGCGCCAGCCTCTGCTCCCCACTATCAACCGGATCAAGGCTCTCCTGGGCAATGGTCTGAATGGAAATTACCTGGTCCGGGTCTGGATCTCATGGCGGGTGATCCCATTGAGCCGCCGCCCCGGCTTAATGTGTGAGTACACAGGACGAAAGGATGACCCTCAGAGACACAGCCGCAATGATCTTCCAGAAGACGTTGCAGAGGAGGAGACCAAGGCTCTTTTAAACGAGAGCCTGGCAGACTGCGGAAGGACCGGGTTAGCCCCCTTCTGCAAGACCAACCCAGCCTCAGCGGTAAGCCGCTGACTTAACTCTTTATCTTCTTCTGCATATAACCTTCATCTGAACCGTTTTTAAGAATTCATCATTGTATTTTCAGGCTGATGATAAGTTCTGGCGGGTCAAATATGACCATGAGGCGGCCAAGAAGGCCAGGAAGGCGAAGAAAGCCGCCAAGAAAGCCGCCCCTCGCAAAAAAGGAAGCAGGCCTACTGCTTCGGAGTTGATGCAATTAAGCGACAGCTCCGAGTCAGAGGTAACCCCTAAACCTTTAAATTCTTGCTGTATCTGTTGTCTGTTGCTGTCCGCTTTATCAACACTTGCTCACTGACAGGATGACACCGGCGCCAGTAACCCGGTGGTTGAAGAGGTAATGTCACTTTCCTCCGACTCGGAGCCCTTGCCACAGCTGAAAGTCCGAAGGGTAACCCGGAAAGTAAACTTTTCACATCCTTTAGCTTACCAAGACCCTCAATTTATTTTGAAGCGACAGGTTCATGAAAGCCGGCGTCACACCCGGACCAACAAGGACACCGACCTCTCCGCCGGGTTACCCGACGCAACAAGGAAGCGTCGAATTGAGGTTTTTTCTCACTTGTACCCTTTTCATCCGTTGGCGGGTGTTATCCGTCAGCCACTCAATTCTTCTGACTCCAATTATCAGGAGACCTCCCCTTCTTCGGGCAACTCTATGCAGTCGAGTCTTCCGACCTTCAAGACTGCGCCCGGGTAATGACAACCATCTTACATTATATTTGTCTGTACTTACTCTTTGTGTGCTTAACACTTTTGTCCTTTCAGTGCCCAAGCAAAACTCACCAAAAGAGCAAAGAAGACCAGATCAGCCGGAGTGCCGGATTTGCCTGAACCGGAGGTGACGGCTCAAGAACCGCCAGCCGCCTCCGCCCCCGAAGCCACCACTCCAATGGACATGGCACCTGAAGCCACTGCCCCAACTACCAAGGCAACGACCGAAGCTTCGGTTAACCCGGAGGCCTCCGGCTCAGCTCCACCAACAGACGACCCGGACGTGGTAATCACCCGGACGGAGTTTGTTGAGCCGGGGAGACCGACCGTGTTAGCCAAGTGCTCCGCTAAGGGGGAATTGCTGCAGCCCCACCGGTCGAATCTGGACCTCTCCAGCTACACCAACCTGAGCATTGGAGAGCTCGTCTCTGGCTATATCAGCCAAGTACACAAGAGCCGGGACGCCGAGGTCGCCATGGTAAACCAGATCCAGCAAAAATCTGAGGTATCCTTCTGCTATCTTCTTACTTACTGCATAGTTACCTTTGCCATGCTAGCCCCCAAGTCGACGAATTATGATTGAATATGTTGTAGACTTAGGTTCCGGCTTACTCAATTGAGCCGGTAGTATGTAGATAGATACGTTCAATATGCATTAGCCCCCAAGTGCCAAGTGTCTTTGCTTGGAAAACACTTGGGACTTATATAATGACTGTTAATAACCCGGAAATTTATGCAGGCTGTTGGCAAGAAGCTAGAGGCGGACCTTGCGGATCTCAAGAGCCGGCTGAAGACGCAGGAGATGGAGACCCGGAAGGCAAACGCCAAGTTTGTATCCAGCATCGCCGCTCAAGAGAAGCTGAAGACAGAATTTGATGCTGAGCGGAAAGCCTGGGCCGAAGAGAAGGCCGCACTGGTGACCCGGGCGGAACAGGCGGAGAAGTCTCTCTCTGAGAAGACCACCGAACTCTCCGGCCTAAAGCGCCAGGTTTCCCAAATGGTGGCCGCCATCTTCGGTAAGTCGCCTCACCAGCTTTCACCAATGTTAGAATGTTTACATCTCATGATTCATCCTTGTCGCCGACTTACCTGATTCTGTTAAACAGGTCCCAGAAGTGCCAACCTCAACCAGAGCGTGGTCACCAAGCTAAAGGCCGTGTATACCCTGGTGGAGCAGCTCTACACCGGGTCACAGCGTGCCTTAGCTGTGGTGGCCCTATCCAACGAGGTGCCGACTCACCTGGCAGAAGTCCTGCGCCGGCTCGCCGTTCTGCCTCAGCGGATCCAAGAGCTGCGACGGGCTTCTGCAAGAGCCGGAGCGATCGCCGCGCTGAGCCGGGCCAAGGCATTCCTGCCGGAGTTAGACCCGGCGGACATCGCCCTTGGCTATCCAAGCCTGAAGGAAGACGGCTCAGCTTTCGATCAGAAGGACTTCGCGGCGTGCGTGAAGGCTGTACGCCCGGTGGCCACCCTCATCGGGAACGACACAGATCTGACCAAGTACCAGCCGGGTTATGACGCGGAGAATCAGAGGATTCCAACCCCTCGCTATGAAGCCCTCAACCTGATCCCACCGGCTCGTCAGCACACCTTCGCCCCGGAGATTGACCCGGCCGGGTTAATTGATGAAGAGGCCCAATTCGAGGCTCTCAGCGGCATCGACTGGAAGTCATCAACCTTCCAGGTCTTGGGATCAGCCGGAGGAGAGGATAGGAACGAGCTGGAGAGTTCCACTCAGCGGGCATCGTAACTCGGCTGGCGGTTTAGTTACCAAACAATGCTCCACCCTTTTTAGACTTGATGAGTTTTGTAATAGAGTAGGTGCAACAGTCTATCTCTGCCGTGCCATCGTGCACGTATTGAATGCCAAGGTCTTTTGAAGTTGTCTCTTTGATGTTTCTCCGGGTCATAATTATCCCTTTGTTTTTCTCAACCTCAAAGAGGTGCCTTTAAGTATCCTGCATAGAAAGGCAAATCACAAGTCTCGAGGCGGCTTACCGCCCTGAGAATCAGGTGTTTTGGATAGATAACCCGGAATATGAATCAAAAAAGACTGGCCCTCAATTATATCCTTAACACAACCGTAATAACATACTTAGCAGCCTGTGAGCATACTTCCGGTTTAGATAACTCGGGTAACAAGGTTGGTATCTTAACTCCGATTTACTTGCCTTAATGATGCCCATGATGTTCAACTAACACTGTAAACCAAAGTTAAGCCGGCAAAGTGAAACCCGGCCATACACATCTTGACATAATCAGAGTAAACTTGTGACAAAGCAGAAGAACTTAGGGGCTTCCGGTTCGAATACGACCAGAGACCCGGCCCAAAGGGGTTAAGCTAAGATTCGGATACGATCATATAGCCCCCAGTGGGTATGGCGATGCCAATCAAGAGGGTACCGACAGCTATGTTCTCTTTGGTTCGAATACGACCCATGTTTGAACAGGAAGCCCCCAAGTGATTTTAAGAATTGTTTAACGACGCTGATTCAGATACGATCCACGTCGGTTCTCAGAGGGGTTAAACTATGATTCAAATATGACCAAAGGTAACCTCCCAATGAGCTCGGCACTTTGCCAATCAAATGGGTATCGACAGCTATGTTCTCTTTGGTTCGAATACGACCCATGTTTGAACAGGAAGCCCCCAAGTGACTTTTCTGTTTATGGCTAGATTCGAATACGATCATAAGCCGGATCCTCCTTTAAGTCATCATGTAATCTTATAATAAAAACAACACGTGCATATTTGGAGGAGAAAAAAGGACAGAGGTCCTGCTTTATTGCTTATCATAATATATACATGGCTGAGAGAAATATGTACACCACGAGAACCGGTGGCTCAAGTGTAGTAAGGCCGAAGCTGAGCTATGTTCCACGGCCGATGGGTCTCCTCCTCCGACTTACGTGAATCTTTATGCTCCCGAATGTCAATGAGGTAATATGACCCATTGTGCAAGTTCTTGCTGACCACAAAGGGCCCTTCCCAAGGTGGGGATAACTTGTGTGCATCTGTTTGATTCTGGATGAGCCGGAGCACGAGATCGCCTTCCTGGAAGACCCGGGATTTGACCCGGCGGCTATGATAACGGCGCAGGTCTTGTTGGTAAATCGCTGAACGGGCTGCTGCCACATCACGTTGTTCGTCCAACAAGTCAAGAGCATCTTGGCGCGCCTGTTCATTATCCGTCTCAACATAAGCCGCCACGCGAGGTGAGTCGTGACGGATGTCACTGGGGAGGACTGCTTCTGCTCCATAAACCATGAAGAAAGGCGTAAAGCCTGTAGACCTATTAGGAGTAGTGTTGATGCTCCATAAGACGGAGGGCAATTCCTCCACCCAACAACCCGGCGTCCGTTGCAAAGGGACCAAAAGCCGGGGCTTGATGCCCTTCAGAATCTCCTGATTAGCTCTCTCAGCTTGACCATTGGATTGCGGATGAGCCACTGAGGAAACATCGAGTTGGATATGCTCTCGTTGACAAAACTCTTCCATGGCGCCTTTGGAGAGATTAGTGCCATTGTCAGTTATAATGCTGTGCGGAAAGCCAAAGCGGAAAATCACCTTTTTCATAAATTGAACCGTCGTGGCTGCATCGCACTTTCTAACTGGCTCAGCTTCCACCCACTTTGTGAACTTATCCACTGCCACCAAGAGGTGGGTCTTCTTATCCTTGGACCTTTTAAAAGGCCCAACCATATCAAGCCCCCAGACCGCAAAGGGCCAAGTGATTGGGATCATCCTCAGCTCCTGAGCCGGTACATGAGCCCGTCGTGAGAACCTCTGGCAACCATCACATTTACTGACCAAGTCCTCTGCATCAGCATGAGCCGTCAACCAATAAAAACCATGACGGAAAGCCTTGGCCACAAGGGACTTTGAGCCGGCATGATGGCCACAATCCCCTTCATGGATCTCACGCAAGATCTCTTGACCTTCCTCAGGGGAGACACAACGCTGAAATGCTCCCGTAACACTGCGATGATGCAGTTCGCCATCGATAACGATCATTGACTTAGCCCGCCGGGTTATTTGCCTGGCCAAAGTTTCATCCTCAGGCAACTCGCCCCGGGTCATATAAGCCAGATATGGCATTGTCCAGTCTGGTATGACATGAAGAGCCGCCACCAATCGTGCCTCCGGGTCAGGAACAGCCAGGTCTTCCTCTGTAGGCAACTTAACCGAAGGGTTATACAGGACGTCCAGGAAAGTGTTAGGCGGCACCGGCTTTCGCTGAGAGCCTAGCCGGCTTAGAGCATCAGCCGCCTCGTTCTTCCTGCGATCAATGTGCTCTACTTGGTAGCCCTGAAAGTGCCCAGCAATTGTATCAACCTCGCGGCGATAAGCCGCCATGAGAGGATCCTTAGAGTCCCACTTGCCTGATACTTGTTGAGCCACCAAGTCTGAGTCACCAAAGCACCTTACCCGGCTCAAGCTCATCTCCTTAGCCATCCGAAGACCGTGGAGCAAGGCCTCATACTCAGCCGCATTGTTAGTGCAAGGAAACATCAACTGTAGCACATAATGGAACTTGTCACCTTTAGGGGAAGCCAATACAACACCAGCCCCTGAACCCTCCAATTGCCTGGACCCATCGAAGTGAATAGTCCAATACGTGTTATCCGGCTTTTGCTCGGGCACTTGTGACTCTGTCCAATCATTGATGAAATCCACCAAGGCTTGAGATTTAACAGCAGTGCGTGGCACATATTTGAGACCATGAGGTCCAAGCTCTATAGCCCACTTAGCAATTCTCCCTGTGGCCTCTCTGTTTTGAATGATATCACCAAGAGGGGCAGAACTGACCACGGTGATGGGATGACCCTGAAAATAATGTTTAAGTTTCCGGCTCGCCATGAATACACCATATACCAGCTTCTGCCAATGCGGGTACCGCTGCTTGGACTCGATAAGCACTTCGCTGACATAATAAACCGGCCGCTGAACCGGATGCTCCTTACCCTCCTCCTGGCGCTCCACCACCATAGCCACACTGACGGCTCGTGCGTTTGCCGCCACATACAGTAGTAAGGGCTCCTTATCAACCGGAGCAGCAAGGACTGGGGGCTCTGCCAGCTGCTTCTTCAAATCCTCAAAGGCGGTATTAGCTGCATCATTCCAGACAAAGTTATCAGTTTTCTTCATCAACTGATATAAGGGCATGGCCTTCTCACCCAAACGGCTTATAAACCGGCTTAAAGCAGCGATGCGACCCGCCAAGCGCTGAACGTCATTTATACACGCCGGCTTAGCCAGGGAGGTGATGGCCTTAATCTTCTCCGGGTTAGCCTCGATGCCTCTGTCAGAAACCAAGAAGCCCAAGAGTTTGCCTGCAGGAACACCAAAGACACACTTGGCCGGGTTAAGCATCATCTTATAGACCCGGAGATTATCAAAGGTTTCCCTTAAATCATCTATCAGGGTTTCTCTTTTATGGACTTAACCACAATATCGTCCACGTAAGCGTGAACATTGCGCCCAATCTGTTTATGAAGACAGTTCTGTACACAACGCTGGTAAGTCGCCTGTGCACACTTGAGTCCAAAGGGCATAGACACATAGCAGAAGGCTCCAAAGGGAGTGATGAACGCCGTCTTCTCCTGGTCCTTAACTGCCATCTTAATCTGATGATATCCGTAATAAGCATCCAAGAAACTTAAGCGTGCACAACCTGCCGTAGCATCAATGATTTGATCAATACGGGGGAGGGCAAAAGGATCAGCCGGACACGCCTTGTTCAAGTCCGTGTAGTCCACACACATCCGCCAGGTGCCGTTCTTCTTGAGTACGAGCACCGGGTTAGCTAACCACTCTGGGTGAAAGACTTCAACGATAAACCCGGCCGCCAAGAGCCGGGCCACTTCTTTGCCAATAGCTTTCCGCCTCTCTTCATTAAACCGCCGAAGGAACTATCTGACCGGCTTAAATTTTGGATCAACATTGAGAGTATGCTCAGCGAGTTCTCTAGGTACACCTGGCATGTCAGAAGGTTTCCATGCAAAGATGTCCCTATTCTCACGGATGAACTCGATGAGCGCGCTTTCCTATTTTGGATCCAGATTGGCACTGATGCTAAACTGCTGAGATGAATCACCTGGAACAAAATCAACAAGCTTAGTTTCATCAGCCGACTTAAATTTCATCGCCGGCTCACTCTCTGTACTTGGCTTTTTCAGAGATGTCATATCTGTTGGGTTAACATTGTCCTTGTAGAACTTCAACTCCTCTGTAGCACAAACAGACTCTGCATAAGTCGCATCGCCTTCCTCACACTCCAGAGCCACTTTCCGGCTGCCGTGAACCGTAATGGTCCCATTGTGACCTGGCATCTTGAGCTGTAAGTATACATAACACGGCCGTGCCATAAACTTGGCGTAAGCCGGCCGTCCAAATATAGCATGATATGGACTTCTTATCTTGACCACCTCAAAGGTCAATTTCTCCACCCTGTAATTGTTCTCATCACCAAAGGCCACTTCCAATTCGATCTTGCCGACTGGATAAGCCAACTTACCAGGTACTACACCATGAAAGATAGTGTTGGACTGGCTGATGTTCTTATCAACCAACCCCATACGGCGGAAAGTCTCATAATAGAGGATGTTGATGCTGCTGCCTCCATCCATGAGCACTTTTGTGAACTTATATCTTCCCACTTGAGGGGCCACCACTAATGCCAAGTGGCCCGGGTTATCCACCCGGGGAGGGTGATCCTCCTTGCTCCATACTATAGGCTGCTTAGACCACCGCAAGTAGCGTGGAACTGCCGGCTCAACAGCATTCACAACCCTCTTGTGAAGCTTCTGATCTCGCTTGCACAAACTAGTGGTAAACACATGATACTGTCCACCGCTAAGCTGCTTTGGATTGGTCTGATAACCCCCCTGCTGCTGTTGATGAGCCTGGCCAGACTGTTGATTAAAGCCCCCTTGGCCGTTCTGTGGACCGGAATTTGAGCCGCCCCCCGGGCCATGAAAGCCGTCGGCGCCTGAGCCGCCGGCGCCTGAGCCGCCGCCCGGGCCATTGTAGTTTTTAAAGGCTTTCATGATTGCACAATCCTTCCATAGATGAGTCGCCGGCTTCTCTCTAGAGCCGTGCCTCGGACAAGGCTCATTCAACAGCTGCTCCAGTGAAGGTCCTGACCCGCCGCCTCGGGGAGGGGGCCTCCCCTTGCATCGCTGGTTATTGCCTTGTGCGCTGGCGTTGGCCACAAACTCTAGGCTGCCATCTGCCTTGCGCTTGCCTCCTCCTTGGTTCCCCGGGTTAAACTAAGGACCCTTGCCGTTGCCGTTCTTCTTTCCCTTCCCTGTCCTTTCATCATCTGAAGGGGGATCCTTGGTACCATCAGAATCGGCGTACTTGACAAGAGCTGCCATTAGTGTACCCATATCACTGCAGTCGCGCTTAAGCCGCTCGAGTTTCATCTTCAGGGGCACAAAACGACAATTCTGCTCCAGCATTAAAACCGCTGAGCCGGCATCCATCTTGTCTGACGAGTGTATGATCTCCTTAACCCGGCGAACCCAATGTGTCGTAGACTCACCCTCCTGCTGCTTACAGTTAGTCAAATCCACAATTGACATAGACTGCCTACAGGTATCTTTGAAGTTTTGGATGAACCGGGCTTTCAGTTCAGCCCAAGAACCAATGGAATTTGGTGGTAGCCCTTTCAACCAAGTGCGGGCAGGCCCATCTAACATCATGGTAAAATACTTGGCCATGGCCGCCTCACTGACCTCCAGCAGCTCCATAGCCATCTCATAACTCTCGATCCAGGCTGCGGGTTGTAAGTCGGCTGTGTAGTTAGGCACCTTCCTAGGGCCCTTGAAATCCTTAGGTAGACGTTCATTACGGATAGCCGGGGGGGGGGTCTGGTAGGGATACCCACATCAATGGAAGTCGTCGGATAAGCCGGGGGGGGTCTGGTAAGCCGTCAATCGAGGCACTTTCTCCGCCTCTTGCCGTGCTTGGTCTGCTGCATAAAAGGCTCCATTATGAGCCGGGCCATGGCCAGGGGGCGGGTCATGGCGTCGGACGTTACTTGAGCCGGTTGCTGAGACCATGTGCCGGCTGTAACTCGGGCTCTGGCCTGGACGAGGGGTCGAGTGGATCCTGTCCCGACTGTAGGAGTACGCCTCTTGCTGCGCCAGTGCTGTCTGAAGGAGTTCCCTGACCCGGCGGGTTTCAATAGCCGTCGGGGAGTCGCCGTCAACTGGTAGAGCCGCCAGCCGTGCTGCCGTAGCGACCATGTTCTCCAGCGGGTTATTATAATGACCCGGAGGTATTGGCACATGCTGAGGCAGGGCAGGGGGCACCTGGGGAGGCCCCATCACTCGTGGCTGAATAAGGGGTCCAGACCCGGGTGCTATGACCCCTGGCGGGTTGCTAGACCCTGCACCTGGCGTGTTGAAGAGGTTGCGTGGATCGTAAACCGGAGGGAGTCGAGATTGGGCATTTTGATGCCTCCTTCTCAGGACCTCATTGGCCGCGTTTTGATCCATCGTGAGTTGGAAGGACTGCGCCTGGATCAGCTGAGTTTGGGCATCGAGAGCCGCCCTCTCCGCAGCCAGCCTGATCCCTTCCGCTGCAAGATCCTCTTTAGCCTTCACTAGATCCAATTTTAACTGCGCCACCTCCGCGTCATGCCGAGCTTGATCCGCCGGGTCAACCGTGGCGGTTAACAGGGCCGTCATCTTGTCCGTGAGATCCATTAGCACCTGAGCCGGAGAAGGCACCGGGTTTCCCGCTCCAGCAGCGGGGTTCTGAACAGGCTGCACACCAGCCATAAAAACTCCAACCTGATTTGGCGGCTCAAACAGGTCTGGAATACTGTCACCATCGGAACAACCCATGAGCCTGCCATCCTGAAGTTGGTACAACGAGTTTGACTCATCGGTGGCTGACTCGCCGTCAGAACCGGCGGCCGTCTCATCACCAGATCCAGATCGATCAGAGAGTCCTCCATGGATACACCCCACAAAAGCATGCCTTAAGGCAGGCCGGGCCCAGGCGGGTCGCGCAAGCTGAGCCGTCTCGACGAGATCGGCGCAGAGACCCGGCTCAGGGCCCGGTTCACCAATCTTGCCAATGAAGACATGAATTCCGCCGAAGGGGACCCGGTACCCGTACTCAATTGAGCCGGCGTCGGGGCCCCAGTTTGCATCGTCGATGTAGAGCTTGCCGCGATGACTCTTGGTCATCTGGCCCACAGCATATCCCTTGAGCCCTTCGAAGCTGCCCTTCAAGAACTCAAATCCACCGTGCGCTGGCCCCACGATGGGCGCCAACTGTCGTGGAATTGTCACGGCAGATGTCCTCGAACTAGGACTTAGTCGTGGAGCCATCGCAACTAGGAAACTTGAAGGGGTTAATGTGGGACAAGGAACACGAGGGTTTATACTTGTTCGGCCCCTTACGGTGAAGGTAAAAGCCTACGTCCAGTTGAGGTGGTATTGATTAGGGTTACGATCACCAGGGAGCTAAACTGCTATGCCCGGCTCTCGATGAGATTGTTCTTGTCCTCAAACCGCTGCCGGGTCGTCCCCTTATATAGGGAGGCTGACGCCTAGCAGCCCTCAGAATCCCGGCCGGCTCATAAGAGTGTCCGGCTCGGACTCTCAATCATACTTGCCTTGCACTACAAGTTCTACCATAATAACGATTGTAACTACGGGCTTTAAGCTATATCCGGGTCTTAAGCCCATCTCCGGCCCATCGTCTTCAAGCTTGGCTCCGGTCTGGTAATGACCATTAGAGTAACCCGGCCCCTCCTGGCGGGTGACTCTAAGGTCTATATCCTCAACAGGTTCCGATAGGATGTCTTGACGATCGCACTAGCCGCTACAAGCGAAGACAAATAAAAGTAGCTAAAGCTAAACTTCTCAAAAAAATCCGAGTCTAAACCCTACCCTAGACTAGATATTTATTGAAGAAGTACAAACGCAGACAAGTACGTAGACGTGTTCCACCCGGTCTGCTGATCGAAGGAAGTTGTCCACAAGTTGGACAAAGGCCGAAGCTGCAGGCCCTGGCACGTGAGGAGACTTGGCGCATCCCACAATCCCATGGCCCACATCGCTGATATTGATCAATGGTTTCAAATCAGAAGTCCTTTGCTCCTTGTGCACTCCACGTGACATAAGTGATGGATGGGATGGAATGGATGGTTCGGTGGGCATGCATGCAAGGATGATGGAACACATGCATGCAAGGATTACTTCATTTGATTTTATAACAAAGTATTCCCTTGCTTCTTTCATTCTTTTATTCCTGAGTACAAGTAAATTGCAACATGAGTGTAATATCATATTTCTGTTAGTTAAATAATATGTCCAAAGGAACGAAAGTACCTGGTTAATAATTTTCCGTGTAATACTCGTAGATGTTTCAATGATAGCTATGTCCACATCAGTTCCTTAGTGACCCAGGGTCATTTCGGACATATCATGTCACCTCGTGGCTATAAATAGCCCACCCCCTACACAATAAATTGGTGGCTACTCAAAGTTAGTGCACGGCTTTTGTCGTTTGAGAGCAACCCACCTCCGAAGCCTTTGAGAGAGAGATCCTTGCGAGGACAAAACCCAAACACCCAGAGCCAAAGAGTGTTAGGCATCACTGAAGTCTTTCTATCCGCATGACCTGAAGACTTGTTACACTTGAGGACTCTGCATCCTCCAGCCGGTTAGGCGCCACGTTCTGAGGATCCAAGAGTAATTGTGGATCACCAGTGAACAGAGTCTGTGAAGGTTTGGAAGTCTACCTTGAAGACTTACTAGAGTGATTGGGCGAGGACTGGGTGTACTTAGCTCATGGGGAATAAGGTGAAGACACGGTCTTTTGAGTTCAATCTCAGCCTCCCTAACCAGACGTACAATTGTCATAGCAACTGGAACTGGTCTACCAAATCCTTGTCTTCACAAAGCTATTGGTTCTATCCCCTACCTCCTTTACATTTCAATTTGTCTTCATGAAGTCATTGCTTGCCTGCCTGATCTATGTGACTTCATTGTACGAAGACTATTACTATTTGGATTCATACTATCTTCCATTCCGATCTGTACTACCTAGCTGCTATTAGTCTTTGTGCTTTCATTGAATTGCTTACTTGACTATGGCCTATCTAGAGTAGTTCATCTTCTGCTGCATATCATATAGGTTCATATTAATTGTTTGTCTTCAAAGACCTCGTGTTTTGAAGACTTTCATATTAACTGCACTTTCATGTAGTCGACGTTCACATGACACCACTAAAGGAAGCAACAACATACATTCATCAAAATATCGACTGAATACCAAATTCACATGATTACTTATAACCACACTTCTCCCATGTCCTCAAGAACAAAAGTAACTACTCACAAATCATATTCATGTTCAAGATCATAGGGGTATTGAATATCATCAAGGATCTAAACATATAATCTTCCACCAACTAAACCAATTAGCATCAACTACAAGAACTGATGCGGAGCATCCCTTGACCATCACCATGGACGTCACACCACCACCGCAAGGACGGAGAGAACCGTTGACAAGAGCTCGCGCGCACACCATCGAGAACGAGGTCAATTCTTTCCCATTCGGGTTTCGTTCGGATTCACACGAGAGTCGGATTCTACCACAAATGGAAACATTATGCATTCTTAGGTACTTCAGAGATGATCGCAAGGAAGCATGAAAGGAACACCAAGTCCACCCGAAGGTTCAAGCACGCACGAGGTCTCTCGAGGAGGGAGAAGAGAGGAGTGGTCCAGACAAGGAAGACCGGAGGCCCCTGGACACTCCGGGTGCCCGGACGTGGACATCCCCGGGTGCCCGGTCCCCTAGCAGCTGGCCGCCCCGTCCTGGACGCCCCAGGTGCCCGGCCTGGTTGGCCCCGGGTGCCCGGCCCCTACGCTGGGAGCTGCTGCCTCCGCCCGGGTGCCCGGGCTTGGAACCCCCGGGTGCCCGCCCCCCCTCCAGCCGGCCCTCGGCCCAGTTCGGGTGCCCGACCCTTGCTGCCCCGGGTGCCCGGCCTCACCTGTGCGCGCGCCTCTGTCCAGTCCGGGTGCCCGGGCCACTTTACCCTGGGTGCCCGGACCCCTCCGTATGCCTGCGTGCATTTTCGGGTTTTGACCCATGTATCCCCCTCTCTCACACAATTTGTCCCTAGGCTATATAAACTCCTCCCCTAGCTCATTTAGAGGATAGCAAAGTACATGATAGACAAAGAGAGAGCTTTGCTCATCTTGCTCCTTTTGGAGATCTAGACCTCCTCTTGGAGAAGCTCCTCTAGGAGATCAAGCCCTCCTCTTGGAGAAGCTCCTATTGGAGATCAAGCCCTCCTCTTGGAGAAGGATCCCCATCATAGGATCATCAAGACCTGTTTCCTCATAGGATTGGGATGAACTAGTTACCTCTTGTATCTTCTTGTGTTGGATTTGGACCTTTGTATCTCTCTTTGTGTGATTGGATCTAGCACATGTGTGATTGGATCAAGTCAATTTGAGTGTTCCTCTTGTTTTCTCCCTTTGTGTTCTTCTTGTTCTTGGGGATTTCCCCTCCAATTCGTGAAAGATCTCCATCTAGGGTTCCACCTTACAACATCTTGGTATCATGAGCCATGGTTTCTCATGAAATTGGAGCCCCCCTTCTTGTTCTCTAGCCTAATTTTGTTGTGTTCTTCCCCCAATTTCAAACATTCCCCACCAAAAATAGCCCCAATTTTTTTGTGATTTGTTGGTTTGATGAGGTTTTGTTGGATTTGATCCATGGATTTGCTTGGTTTCAAGTGGATCTAGCATTCCCCCATCCATCCCCACCTTTCCCACCACGAAATCCACCAAAATCTTGCATTTTCCACAATTTCCGTCCAACCGACACCACCGGGTGCCCGCACCTCAACCCCCGGGTGCCCGCACCTCAACCCCCAGGTGCCCGCACCCCCGGGCTGTTTGCCCCTGCCCACCCGGGGCACCCGCACCTCCGACCCCCGGGCACCCGCACCCCCCCAAATCAGCCCACCAACAAAAACCGTTTCGGCCATAACTTTCACTCCCGAGTCTGATTTTGACGTTCTTTAGCTCGTTGAGTAGCTATTGACATCCCCCATCCATCTAGATAGGTTCCGACACCATTTGACTCCATAAATTTTTTGGCATTTTGGCATCTTTGCCTAGGTCATCCACCATATCATCCGCAAAACCACCATAGCTTTCGACAACCTAACCCATTTTTGATCCATATAGCATTTGTGGTTGCTTGAGTGGTGACTTGAGTCTCCTAAGGTGTTTCAACTACTTAGGGATGGTTGCTTTGTCATCAACCACTACCACCACTTCCGCATTGCTAACTCCGGAACCACCAACGCATCCGCTACCACCGTTTGACATTTTCCTTTGAGATTTTGAGTTTGCGGGTTTTTCCGTTTCCTAGGGTGTTTCGGCTAACTAGGAACGGTTCGACATCGACAACACCACCGCTCACCTTCGACAAGGATTCGACATCGACCACTTCACCATTTTGACACCCTAACCGTAAGCAAGAACGATAACTTCTATATCATCTTGGTATCGCGGTATCCCTTCATTTTACATTCTTGCCATTACATTGTTAACCCCTTAGCCCATTTTGCGTCACTTGCCTATCGAGACTAGCCATTGAGTATTGCCGGCAATGTTACTTGTGCACATTAGTGATCATTGATCTACACCTTCCATTGCATACATACCATATCATATTGGTATCATCTTGGTATCATAGTACCACCCCTTGTGTCACAAAATTGTTCCCGCATATACACAATAGCTATCTTGGTTTGTGCATTTCACATAAGTGGCCATACAAAAAAAAAGAGAATAAGCTTTTAAGCAAAAAGAGAGCAAAGAAGCTTGTAAGCAAGAACCATAGCATCGCCACATTGCATACTATACTACCATATTGATCATCTTGGATCATCGTATGCGAAACACCGGAACATCATGCATATATAGCATACTTGGGATAGAAAGTTGATACATTTTGCATCTTATAGGTTGTGCACAAGTGTCGTATCCGCCTATTGAGCAATCGTGCTAGCGTCTCTCTATAGTTGTGCAACACGAGCATTTTCTGTGGATTCCACATTTTGTGCTCATTCCTTGGTTGCACGACCCCATTTATCTATCCATGTGCCACCCATTGCTATTGGTCTACTTGTTTCACTTGTGAATTTGTGAATATTTTCCAACATTATTGACTCTTGCTAACATTTTGCATCAAATTTTTGTGCCACTATCCTAACCGAGCTCCAGCATAAGCCTTACTTGTGTAGGTGTGAGAATTGACAAAATCTGGTACCAATTGTGCTATTTCCTTGATACATTATTGAGTGATCATTGATCCATCTTCAACATTGGAAAGGTACATTTGGTCTAGTTATTTCCTTTCTTCCACTCACATTTGCTCGAGTCTTGTGATGGATAGGCAAGGCTTTTCATCTCCGGTCTTCCACGACAACAACGACGCAAACAACTACATCACAAAAACGTCCACCTTCGGACAACGAGCAATGCAAGGCATTGAGCGACTAGCCATCGACATTCGCCAAAACGAAGCAAGGAAAAGGGACTACATCGACACCAAGTTGGACGAACAAATGGATCTAGTACGAGACTTGGTGGCCAAATACAAGTCTTCTTCCCCTTCGTCATCTTCACGGCGGAGACGCTCAAGTCACACACCTTCGGAGCGACAACAAGATGCAAGTACCACATGGCACCGTCAAGAAAACCTTCATGAGCACAAGAGAAGACCGCGAGACGAGCACCAACAAGACGGAGCTACGACTACTACCACCAATTCGGCATCTTCGCCAAGTGTTATCAAGGCATCTTCGCCTTTAGACGTACGACATCTTCGCCTACCTTTGACGAGTACGCCTACATCGGCCTTCATCCATGGTGACGGTGACGAGATGTTTGAGCACGGGATTATCCCTTCGGTCATGGAGGAGAGCAATGAGGTGCCATCTTCGGCCTTCATCCACGGCGACGACGACGACATTGTTGAGCATGGGATTTTCCCTTCAACCATGGCGACATATGATGACTTGAGTGACTTGTGCCACCATATTGAGAGTGCGAGTGACTTCACCACTAGCCCCACATATGATGAGTTACCCGAATTCCCATGTGAGGAGAGCCACAACCCCCACCACTTGAGTGAGATGAGTGACTCCACCATATGTGACTTTGAGTGCACCTATTTTGAGGGAGTGAGTGAACCACCACAGAGAGAGAGTGTGTGATAGTTGATAGGGCATGTGAGGCCACGATGATTTCTAACGACGTGACCTCTACCTCTATTGTGTCTTCTCATTTGGTGCTAGGTCCCATATATGATGACGCGCCGATCCTCGACGACTTCGTCCTTCTTTTGGACAAAATAGTGGCCATGGTGGAATATGATGCACCCCCACATGGTTCCATCAAGTTGATGATGATGACCACCATTTTGTCTTTGCCACCTCACCTACACCACATGAGTGGAATGAGAATGGTAACATAGGTGAAGGTGATGCTCTAGTCCCACTAGTGGACATTCTTGACATTGATTGCTTGCATGATGTTGATCCACCTATTACCATGCTTCATGCTAGCGTGACTTCCCCATGCGATGATTTACCCATTTATGATGAGTTTGATGATTACCATGTGGAGTCCATTAATTGTGATGCCATGTTACATAGGATTTCTTGTGACAATTCTGTAGGTCACATCATGTTTGACAATCCGCTTGACTTGTCATATGCTATGCATAAGATCAACCATATGTCATATTTGCAATCTCTTCATAATGACTATGCATATGCCATTAAAATAAACCCAATTTGCACATATGGCATAGATGACAAGCCCATGGTTATTGGCATTTTTTTCTTGTAATGATATTTATATGCTCCCTTTGCATCATTTATCTCATATACCATGCCATGACCAACTAGCTCCGAATATGCATTGTTTTGGACGTTGTCAATATTCTCAATGTGATGTTTCCGCGAATGCTCATGAGGAGACCCCCATAGTTTCCTCATACATATTAGGAGATTTTGATGCTTTCCATACTTAGCATGATCCCACTACTTGTGTGCACCATATGCTCCCCATGAATAAACATGCTAGTGATGTGCCATATACTTGCATTCTCAATTTGTGTCCCCATCGTGTCATACATAACAACTATTCTTTCATGATGGATGACATGTTCTTATACCATGCATCAAATTTCTTTGAGCGATGCTTATCTTGTGCTAACTCACACATGCACATACACATCATGATGGATGATGTGTACATTTACCACGCATACAATTTCTTTGGTTTGTGTCTCTTTTGTGTAGGTACCCATGAATACTTATCAACCTCACTGTCGGTGTCAAAACCGGCGGATCTCGGGTAGGGGGTCCCGAACTGTGCGTCTAAGGCGGATGGTAACAGGAGGCGGGGGACACAATGTTTACCCAGGTTCGGGCCCTCTCGATGGAGGCAATACCCTACTTCCTGCTTGATTGATCTTGATGATATGAGTATTACAAGAGTTGATCTACCACGAGATCGTAGAGGCTAAACCCTAGAAGCTAGCCTATGATTATGATTGTTGTTGTCCTACGGACTAAACCCTCCGGTTTATATAGACATCGGAGGGGGCTAGGGTTACACAGAGTCGGTTACAAGGGAGGAGATCTACATATCCGAATTGCCAAGCTTGCCTTCCACGCAAAGGAGAGTCCCACCCGGACACGGGACGAAGTCTTCAATCTTGTATCTTCATAGTCCAACAGTTCGGCTGTCCGAGGACCCCCTAATCCAGGACTCCCTCGGTAGCCCTTGAACCAGGCTTCAATGACGGTGAGTCCGGCGCGCAGATTGTCTTCGACATTGCAAGGCGGGTTCCTCCTCTGAATACTCCATAGAAGATTTTGAACACAAGGATCGTGTCCGGCTCTGCAAAACAAATTCCACATGCCACCGTAGAGAGTACAATACAAATCTAATCTGCTGACAAATTTCATAGCGTGACATCACGCCAGGGACCGGTCATTATTCGAACCATTTTTCTCAACCAGCTACTGCACATATTGCGAGGCGGTTTTCTTGGCATGTCTTGTCGAAGCAGAGATCGTGTCCCCTTATCACGGGATTCTCATCAATACGGGTGTGGGTAACCCAATCGTGCCTGCTGGTATGACTCCTCGATTTTAGGCAAGTTCCAAATGGCCACGCGGAGGATGCTTGATATTCACCCTCTTTATAAAGGGGCCAAGGCCTGCCCTTTTCTTCTCGCGCTCGATCCTTCCCTTCCCCACCTTGAATTCCAACACCCAAGGCTCAGGCTAAGCGCTTCGAACCTTCAATCATGTCCGGATCCAACCTTCAAGGCCGGTGGATGACAGAGGAGGACATCAAGAAGCTAAGAGAAGCCAGGTATCTGACCGCCGAAATCTCGCATAGGCTGCCTGCTCAAGGGCAGGTCATCCCCACTCCCGAACCCAACGAGAGTGTCGTATTTGTTTCCCACTTCCTCCGAGGGCTAGGCTTTAGTATTGATCCCTTTGTTAGAGGGCTTATGTTCTATTACGGGCTCGATTTCCATGATCTAGCTGCAGATTCCATCCTTCACATCTCGTCGTTTATCGTCGTGTGTGAGGCCTTCCTCCGCATCACCCCACACTTTGGCTTATGGCTCAAGACCTTCAATGTGAAGCCGAAGATAATCGATGGGCCACACGCAGAATGCGGAGGTGCCATAATAAGCAAAGGCATCGATGCTCCATGGTCGAGGTCGCGAGGCTGCGCGGGATCAGGTCCCTCCCGTCGATCCAGAACAGGCGAGTGGGAAGGAGAGGAGCGAGGGGAGTGGGCATCGTGCGGGGGGGGGGGAGGGGGCAAGTGGGGCTAGGGTTTCTGGCACCCAGGGGGGAAGTAGAGGGCGCCGCTGGGCCGGTTGGGCTGTTTTGGCCCAGGTGGCCGGGGAGGCCTTTCCTCTTCTTCTTCCTTTTTTAAAGACTTTTCTGTTTTCTTATTTTTATTATTTTATTTCTTTACTGTTTCCATCTAAACTTCCTTTTATTTTAGTTTTATAAAATGCCAAATGAGCACCTAAATTAGTATTACTAATTAGTCCACTGCCACAATTATTTTGGCACATTATTAAATTAGTTATATTATTATAACTTTATAAAAGGCATTAAATTAATTGTTTTTGCTGCTGTTTTAATTACTTTAGAGCCCTAAAACATTTTATCAAAGTTTGGTCTCCACCAATATATCCTATGAATTATTTGCCACAATAAGAACATTTTAGTTTTTATGTTTGAAAACATTTACTGTTTGCCTATATTTTAAATTTGAATTTGAATCGTGTTGAACTAACGCGAGTTTATCAACAGTAACCGTGGTGACGTGGCATCTTTAACAGAGGTTTACTGTAGCCTAATTATCTGGGCGTTACAATTCTCCTCCACTACAAGAAATCTCGTCCCGAGATTTAAGGGGTAGAGCAAGGGGGAAAGATTTGGTTACGACATCCTAATGGATCTTCTCATTCATTTTTGCTCTCCCTGAAGTAGTTGACCCGCTTCGTTGATGTCCTTATTTCTCTGCTTTAGATCATCATGATGAAGTCGGCATCCTTTCTTCGGGAACTCCATCGTACTTACGAAAGAATAAGGGTGGTTATTCTGGAAGAACAGACCTCTGCAAGGTTGACTAACTAGTCGATAACATCGAGGATGGTGGTGGGAAGTAACTCTCGAACTAAAACTTAAGAAAATATCGAGAGCAAAGTAAGGAGGTATCATGGGAAGTTTTGAGCGGGCATGCAATCGTTCGTTGCCTGAAACGAAATGTGGCAGGGGTTCAGAGCAAATGGGAAGTATTGCGTCTGGTACCAGAATAGATCACTAGGCAGGTGGCCCGTGAATCACATACGAAGTCAAGCTCGAGGAATAACTTCGACAACAGGGTGTATAGGAGAGTCAGGTTTCGATCCTGTGGAACTGTGGGTTATGGGCCCACCATGTGGGTTAAAAGTAGGAAGGGCGGAGACGTCTTGCGTGATCACGTAAGCAAGGCATGTCAGAGGATAGCCTGTCTTTTATGTCGGCAACAACATCGGTACCAAGGGCGAGGGACGAAGAGAACCATTTTCCTGCTCGTCGAAACGAGGCGGACCAATAGGCAAAGTTCTCGTCCATCGGTGGTTACCGGAATATCATCGACAATAGTAACAGGGTCTTACTGACAGAATTGTACACCGAGGTGTTTACATAAGCAGGAGAATACTACTGCTTAGATCATATAGATCACCAGAAAGGTTAAACCAAACAATGGAAAGGAAAATATGATTATCAGATTAAACAGAACAATGGAAAGGAAAATGTGTTTAAACACATATTTCAAGGGTATATCCTTCCCAAGGACAAGCAGAGCATGATATCCATGACATGATATAATGTAGAAAGCTCTTTAGGTACGGGAGAGAATTTTCATGACATTACCCATACAGCGGTGTTTGGATAATTGAGCAGGAAACATTTAGCATTGGGCTTCAAATGTTCCTGTTGAAAATCGGAGTACCATAGACATGCTTCGAGATAGCATTGACATGGTCAACAGGTGAAGATCAGACTTTGGAAACAAAAAGGATCCATCAGGAACAACCTATAGAATAAGTCTTACAATTTCCTCACGGAAGAATGACTAACCTTGCCAAAAAGGAAACTATAACAATCGGTCCCCCGGCCAGGTTTGCTAGGCATGACATCACCTTACCGGGTCATATAAAGACCAATGTTATAACTCTTGGAAATATGTTCCAACCATCATATCTGACCGAGATTCAGTTCTGATTGGTGTCAGGATACCTCAGACTTAGGATGCCTGAGAAGAAAAGGTGCGGCACAATTTGACGAGATGACATTGTAAGATTCTCGGGAAATGAACTATGGAAGCGAGTTCCGAAACAAGAGTCCATCAGTAAACCAACGAGAGGATGAGGAGGTGGCTGATGGAATCAGCGACAATTCATCGAGATCAACAAAAGATGGATTTCCACAACTATGTGAACAAGGAGATAACATTTGTCAGATCAAATGGTATAATGATGTAGGTTCGAGGAAAACATACACAATTAAACATTGGTTGAAAGGTGCACCCGAAATATGGGGTTAGGTAGCATGATCAATGTTAGAATGGTGGTTCAGCAACCGATAGGCTAAGAATGAATTATCGATCATTAACTTCAAAGCAATAGGGTTGCTAGAAGTGCAGAATCCAAACAACACCGTCCACTTGTGGGTACCCCGGTTGGAATCAACACGAGGACCAAGAAAGAATGGTGATGGTGAGAAGTATCATTATAGCAAGAATTCTTAAGAGGTGGAGCAATCCTCACAACATTCTTGACATCAAAGATGGTAATACTCCGCGGTAGAACTTAACATAAGTTGGATAGCAGGGAAATCAAGATACAACACAAAATATGAACAAGTTTTTGTTGGGGGGAGGCAAGAATGTTGTCGATGATAACACAATTCATCGAGGGGCAAGGATGGTATTTCTCATCCTGAATTTCGACACACAACTTGGAAGAAGTCAAATTGTTGACAATGATCACGACAAATTTGTCGAGAGGTTTTCAAGAAGATGTAACTGATCGACGATGACATCAAGTCAAAGGAATGATGAAAGCGAAAGGTTATTGGAACCATGGGTAGGACACAAACTCGAAATCAAGTTTGCTGTTCAAGGAGAAGTGATATGACGAGGAAGATCGACGTAAGATTAGCTCACCGTTGAAGGTTGTGCTCCGTGATTAAGGACCAGGTAGCACAGTTAAAATCAGCACGATAATGATGTAGCCGAGTAGGCTAGGAATGACGTGATCGAGTTCAAACTCGTAAGTAATGAAGGTTACCAAGAGTTGTTGAATCGCAGTGCAGACTCGATTCAGTTGTCGGTGTCCTTGAGGGGTTCTAACAACTCAAAACCCATTGGAAAATGGAATCGGCAAGAATATTAGTTGATGAAGAACTCATAAGTTATGTTCCTCGTGATAATCTCGACAGACCAGGGGGTAATACTCGACGACAGATCAAAGTAGAGGTTAGATTGGGTTTTGCTCTGCAGAAGTCAAGTGCTTAAACTTGCACAAGAAATGGTGTTTAAAGGAGAACGTGGTCGGAACCACGATTGCAAAAGGCCAGATCCCATATATAAGATGAACTTATACCAAGGGAATAACTAATTTTAAAAGAAGCTTCGATGAGAAGATCTACATCGTGTCCATGGGCATGAACACAAAGTTCAAGGTCGACTCCCACTTCTCCAATGCATATCCTTTCATTTACTTCTCGCGTTCGATGAAGTTGTAGTGTTGAAATTTTATATGGCAAAATACCAGAAGAGTATGACTCGTGAAAACTTTCGAGTTCACACATATTAAGGAAGGCATAGGTTCAAGCCATTGGGGCTTCTTAGAACGTATACCACGAACTTCAGAAGTAAATAACACAAGCTCAAAAGTAGAGCATGGTTGACAAAGCAGAGGATACAATTTACCAGAGGCATTATGTATCCGAGAAGAGACTCACAAAGTTATTGAATATGAAGGACGTCGTCGGATAAAATCCAATAAAGGTTTTGGTGGTCCTCAAGGGATCGGATGTGAGCATCGGTACTCAACCAGAAGAAGAAAGAAAGCAAGGCAATCAGAATATCAAAACAACTGACTAATTCAAAGCTCAAATGCAAAGGAATTATGAGTTCCAAATCAAGGGATCAGAAGCAATGTTCTGATTAGGGATGGATAAGTTGAATAGTCTTAGGGGTACAATTGGATTGGTTGAGAACTAGCTCATGTTCAAAATGACATCTAAGCCAGATAGATAATTTAAAAGGATCAACCGATGATTGCGTGCATTCACACTCATGTTGAATCAACAAGGCCAAAATGACGGTGTCAAAGGAGACTAATGAATATTGCCAGATATATGGGAATCATCCATAATTCAAGTAGACAAGTATTTGCCGAGCAATAAAGCTGCTAAGGATTTTCGGAGGATTGAATAGTATTTCAAAGACTTTTGTGAAACACCTGAACAACTGGGGATGAGCGGATACTCGGAAGTGCGAGAAATTATTCTTAGGGGTATTCAGGTGGCAAAAACTGTATAGCAGTAAGCTCAAAGGATTCTTGGAACAACGGAGAGCGGTTCGGGGCATCTTGTTTTGACAAGATCAACTTGGAATAGAATTAAGAATGACGGCTGTAAGTATTTATCCATAGGGATAGATCAGTGGTAGGGAATTGCAAAAGCAACGAGCACAAAGTCTCTAAAGAGTATCGGGGAGTAACTTCGAAATCTTCTGGTGCAGTAGGCGATCATCTGTGATAAGGGGCTCTTTAGGAGACGTAGTTACGAGAACCTAGAGTCAGATTTAGTAAAATCATTTAACCCGAATAGAAGAGAGATCAGAGTCCCAGAGTAAGGATCGAGGAGTAAAAGATCCTAATACCACCCAATGGCGACGTGGGCCTGTAAGCCACACAGCCATGTTAGTAAAAGTTTTTCTATGACTAGACTCAACTTCGGCCAAGGAGTTGGAAAGCGGGATTCCTACAGGCAGTCGGCTCTGATACCAACTTGTGACGCCCCCGATTTGACCGTACACTAATCATGCACGCAAATGTGTACGATCAAGATCAGAGATTCACGGGAAGATATCACAACACAACTCTACAACATAAATAAGTCATACAAGCATCATAATAGAAGCCAGGGGCCTCGAGGGCTCGAATACAAGTGCTCGATCATAGACGAGTCAGCGGAAGCAACAATATCTGAGTACAGACATAAGTTAAACAAGTTTGCCTTAAGAAGGCTAGCACAAAAGTAGCAACGATCGAAAAGGCAAGGCCTCCTGCCTGGGACCTCCTAACTACTCCTGGTCGTCGTCAGCGGGCTGCACGTAGTAGTAGGCTCCTCCGGTGTAGTAGGAGTCGTCGCCGACGGTGGCGTCTGGCTCCTGGGCTCCAGCATCTGGTTGCGACAACCAGGTAGAAAGGAAAGGGGGAAAAGAGGGAGAAAAGCAACCGTGAGTACTCATCCAAAGTACTCGCAAGCAAGGAGCTACACTACATATGCATGGGTATATGTGTAAAGGGCCATATCGGTGGACTGAACTGCAGAATGCCAGAATAAGAGGGGGATAGCTAATCCTGTCGAAGACTACGCTTCTGGCCACCTCCATCTTGCAGCATGTAGAAGAGAGTAGATGGTAAGTTCACCAAGTAGCATCGCATAGCATAATCCTACTCGGGGATCCCCTCCTCGTCGCCCTGTTAGAGAGCGATCACCGGGTTATATCTGGCACTTGGAAGGGTGTGTTTTATTAAGTATCCAGTTCTAGTTGTCATAAGGTCAAGGTACAACTCCGGGTCGTCCTTTTACCGAGGGACACGGCTATTCGAATAGATAAACTTCCCTGCAGGGGTGCACCACATAACCCAACACGCTCGATCCCATTTGGCCGGACACACTTTTCTGGGTCATGCCCGGCCTCGGAAGATCAACACGTCGCAGCCCCACCTAGGCTCAACAGAGAGGTCAGCACGCCGGTCTAAATCCTATGCGCGCAGGGGTCTGGGCCCATCGCCCATTGCACACCTGCACGTTGCGTACGCGGCCGGAAGCAGACCTAGCCTAGCAGGCGTTCCAGTCCAATCCGGCGCGCGCCGCTCCGTCGCTGACGTCAAGAAGAGCTTCGGCTGATACCACGACGTCGAGTGCCCATAACTGTTCCCGCGTAGTTGGTTAGTGCGTATAGACCAAATGGCCAGACTCAGATCAAATACCAAGATCTCGTTAAGCGTGTTAAGTATCCGCGAACGCCGACGAGGGCCAGGCCCACCTCTCTCCTAGGTGGTCTCAACCTGCCCTGTCGCTCCGCCACAAAGTAACAGTCGGGGGCCGTCAGGAACCCAGGCCACCTCTACCGGGATGGAGCCACCTGTCCTTTCAGCCCCCTCACCAGAATCACTTGCGGGTACTCAACGAGCCGACCCGACTTTAGTCACCACATGTGTCATGTATATAAAGTATATAGTATATACCCGTGATCACCTCCCGAAGTGATCACGGCCCAGTAGTATAGCATGGCAGACGGACAAGAGTGTAGGGCCACTGATGGAACACTAGCATCCTATACTAAGCAGTAGGATAGCAGGTAAGGGTAACAACTGTAGCAACAATGACAAGCTATGCATCAGGATAGGATTAACGGAAAGCAGTAACATGCTACACTACTCTAATGCAAGCAGTATAGAGAAGAATAGGCGATATCTGGTGATCAAGGGGGGGGGCTTGCTTGGAAGCTCAGCCGAGAAGGAGGGGTTGTCGGTGACGTAGTCGACCACAGGGGCATCAACATCGTCACGGGGTTTACCGAAGAGAAGAGGGGGGAGAAACAGTAAATACATAGCAAGCAAGTGCATAACAGGACAACAGGCAGAGCTAGACGTGTTCTAACGCGGTATGAGGTGATACCGGTGAAGGGGGAAACATCCGGGAAAATATCCCCGGTGTTTCGCGTTTTCGGACATATGAATCGGAGGGGAAAAGTTGCGTGTTCGTTATGCTAGCGATGCGTGGCGGACGAACGGGCTGCGTAACCGGATTTGTCTCGTCGTTCTGAGCGACTTTCATGTACAAAGTTTTTCTATCCGAGCTATGGTTTTTTTATATTGATTTTAAAATATTTAAATCATTTTTAGCATTTATTTAATTATTTTAATCCAACATTATCCAGAACAGTGCACGCTGACGTCAGTAGTCAACAGAGGCGTTGACTGGTCAACTGACGTGTGGGTCCCGTTCGTCATTGACTGTTTAGTCTAATTAGGGTTTAACTAATCTAATTACTGTTTAATTAATCTAACTAGTTAATTAGATTAATTAAATAGGATTAATTAACTTAATTAATTAATTAATTTTTTAATTATTAATTATTAATTATTTATATTCTTTTTTTATCGTTCTGGGGGTGGGGCCCCCTTGTCATTGGCCCATAGGGGCATAGCGGGCTAACGGGCGTGGTTGCTGGGGCGGAGCCCCATGAGCGTGCGGGCGCCGATTGGGCGAGCCCGGGCGCAGGACGATGGGGCACCGCGGGGGCGAGCGCCGGCAGCGGGCGTGGAGTGCGGGCAGGGGAGCCCGGGTGGTGCGGCGGCGCGGGGCAGGACGCGCCCAGGGCGGCGACGCACGCTGGGGGGGGGGGCGAGGCGCAAGTCGCGGGCGGCGCGGCGCTGGAAGGCAGTGGGAGGGCGCGAGCGGTGCGGTGAGTGCGGCCAGACGCAGCGTCGGGCGCGCGGTGCGCAACACGTGGGGAAGCGCGTGCGCGGGGGGAAGGGAGAGAGAGGGAGGTGTGGTGCTCACGGCGGGGCGCAGGGACTAAGGCAACGGGCTCGAGGAGGATTCGAGGTCGCGTCCGGCGAGGAGGAGACGGGGACGACGGGGCGGCGCCGTGGCGCTGGGAAGGCGGTTTGGATCGACGGAGAGGAGGGGCGAGGAGGCAACGACGATGGCAGGCGACGGAGATCCAGATCGCGGAAGAGGGGGAGGCGCAGGAGGAAGGTGAGGCAGCGGCAGCGTGGTGGCGCCGGCAATGGGTGCCGGGGTCGAGGTCGCGAGGCGGCGCGGGATCATGTCCCTCCCGTCGATCCAGAACAGGCGAGTGGGGAGGAGAGGAGCGAGGGGAGTGGGCGTCGTGCTGGGGGGGGGGAGTGGGCGAGTGGGGCTAGGGTTTCCGGCGCCCAGGGGGGAAGTAGAGGGCGCCGCTGGGCCGGTTGGGCTGTTTTGGCCCAGGTGGCCGGGGAGGCCTTTCCTCTTCTTCTACCCTTTTTTTAAAGACTTTTCTGTTTTCTTATTTTTATTATTTTATTTCTTTACTGTTTCCATCTAAACTTCCTTTTATTTTACTTCTATAAAATGCCAAATGAGCACCTAAATTATTATTACTAATTAGTCCAGTGCCACAATTATTTTGGCACATTATTAAATTAGTTATATTATTATAACTTTATAAAAGGCATTAAATTAATTGTTTTTGTTGCTGTTTTAATTACTTTAGAGCCCTAAAACATTTTATCAAAGTTTGGTCTCTCCACCAATATATCCTATGAATTATTTGCCACAATAAGAACATTTTAGTTTTTATGTTTGAAAACATTTACTGTTTGCCTATATTTTAAATTTGAATTTGAATCGTTTTGAACTAACGCGAGTTTATCAACAGTAACCATGGTGACATGGCATCTTTAACAGAGGTTTATTGTAGCCTAATTATCCGGGCGTTACAGGACACCACCGAGGATGCGGGTCTAAACTGCAATCGTCTAGATACCCACGTAAGTAATTCTGCGGCTGAACATGTTGTCTTTTTATTTGTCACAACATCATTCTGAAAAAATCGCTCTTTGACCAGGACGGGATAAAAAAGGCAAAGATGATCAGGTGTTCGGTCCCCCTTCCCGAAGGCTCACCGAATCCTTTACTAGCCAGGATGCTTGAGCATGCACCTTATCAAGTGCCATCAGAGGAAGATAAAGGGAGGAATAAAGAAGCCGAAAGCGGGCCTCACGCATTACTCATCCAAACCGGGGGAATTAGTGTCTTCGTGAAGGAGGATAATTGGGGAGAAGAATCTAAAATTCCCTCTCCCCAAGGATGGAAAAGGACCGCCTCTGAAGACTTGGAAACGAGGGTTTCCAAACGAGGGAAGAAACCTTCGTCAGGGGGCCCTGCCCCGGAGGGCGTTCTTACCGCACTGCCCGCAAGGGGGTCAGCCCTCCACCGAGCTGTAAGTGAACAAGAGTACTTTTGGTAAATATATCATGCTTCATCTCCGAGGACAATAACCGAGACATATGTCTTGCAGCTCGAATCGTAGCCCTTCTCGACAGAGTTCGTCTTCGGGGGATCTTCTTCCGGAGATGATGGAGAGCGAAACGCCTCCCCCTATCTCCGCGCCTCATGGGGCGGACGACCCTGAGGTGTCGGCACGGAGGATTTCTCCTGATCCGCCAAGGCCAGAAGGTAACCCTTTGGCCACCCGAAGTCCGGAGTATTCGGCTCCCAAGGAGAGCAACAGAAAGAGTCTGGGGCTGTCCGGTGCACAACCGGACGCACAGATGGGTCTTCTGGAGCAAGCGGCTATCTCCGAGGGGCATCGTACTTTAATGGGTACGGTGGTTAGAGGGATTTGATCCGCCAAAAGTGGGTTGCCATGAAGCCTTTTTCCGAGCCTGCTAAGAGGCTTTGAGGTACGCAAGTAATATATATATTTTTGACGGTACCGCACACGCTAGGTGTGCCCTATACAGATAGTAGCCCCTGAGACTCTGGTTGCTGTCCAGAGGCGGCAAACAGAGGATCATAGTCCCAGGTAATGATCATGCTGCTTTCATGTGCAGGCGACTAAGGGTCCGGTGGGTGGCCGGACTGGTGAGTTTCCTGAACTGAGGCGGCAGTTTGATGCGGCAGATGCCGACATCGTGCTTGTGAACAAGCAGCTTGACGAGGCACAGGGTATGTATTTTCCGGTGGTCAATGGATATTAAGAGGAGCATGATGCTATTCTCTATAATATGCTGTGACTGCAGATGGATCTGCCGCCGTGGAGACCCTTCGGGCGGAGCTTGCCCGAGCCAAGGAACAAGCCAGGAGAAGTGATGCGGCCACCCTAAAGGCGGCCGAAGAGTTAAGAGCCGAACAGGCTGCTCATCACCAGAGCGAAGATAAAATAGCCAAGATGGCTGTTGAGCTGAAGGATGCCGCCGGCTGGTATGAGCTTCTTGAAAAGGAAAGCCAAGCGAAAGCGGCGGACCTGAAGAAAGCCATGGTAGCAGCCAAGGAAACCCGCTCTAAAATCAGAGCGGCGAAGGAGGAGCTTCGTCAAGCCGGAGATATCACGGCTGGGAAGCCCTTTTTTGTTGCGGACGAAGTTTGGAGATCCAAAGTATGCCCCTCTGGATCAATTATGGAGTGCTGCAGACGCGTACTTGGACTTGGCAACGAGTGCTGCTAATGCGACTGAGTTTTTCAGAGATCAGAAAGATCATGAAGTGGAAAGGTTGTTCTAGTCGCAGTTCAGTGCTCCCACGCGTCCACTGCTGTTAAATGAACAAATGGCTGAGTGGGCTGAGCTCCATAGGTTGTCCGGACTTTCCATGAGGTCTGTCGTGGATCATCTTTGGCCGGAGGGACCAAGGCCGAATAGTTATTTTGGTTTAGTGCAACGATTCCTTGGTGTTGTGCCGTATATCGACGCTGTAAAGAGCTCGGCGTGCATAGAGGGTGCGCGGATGGCTCTTGCCCGTGTTAAGACATACTGGGCAGAGATGGAGGCCACCGCTATTGCAACCCAGGATCCGGCCGTAGGCCAGGTCTCGGCCGAGCACTATTTTGAAGAAGTCCTAGAAGGTGCTCGTTTAATAGAGGCTCAGTGCTCGAAGAGTATCATGTTCAAGTGACATGTATCCCAATTGTAAAAACAATGCTATTTGGATTATAAAGGCTGTGTTTATACTTTTGCCTGAAAGTATTATGATGCCTCCTGTGCGGCTGTTTATGTATGTATATAACCTGAAAGTTTGCAGTCGTCGGCTTCAGCCCCCACGCATATACTGCGGGGGTGTTCAGAAAAGCGCGTATTCACACTTGATCCAACGTCTTGGTCTATTAAGGAGGTGATAGCGCGGCGAACAAGGCAATTGGACTATATAGCTTTAACACTTTCACTTAGCCATAGGAGTTTGACGGTGGGGCTACTATATAGCCCCTGGTCCTTCCGCGCTCATCCGAATACGCGGCGCGTACATACATGACAGGGAAACCGGTCCTTCGTTAATGCGGAGGAATCGCGAAGATTCCGCTGAGTCATCGAGTGGTTGACCAGTCTCGCGCTTTATCATGACAGTCAGTTTCGGCTTTCTCTACTGAGGTGCTCATCCAGATGAACCAGGGCACAATCGCAGCAGTTCTCTCGGTGCCACCTTAGCCAATAGAGCAGAACGTAAGGTAGCAAAACGCGGGAGCCGGGCAACCCCAACTATTGACCAAAGACATGATTCGGAGATGATGCATATAAGGCCAAACTCGTGACGCCGAACACTCCCTAAGGTATTCGGACTTTACAACATATATGTCACGACCGGTTTTTCAATAAAATAATTATTGAGAGACCAATCCCTTTTACGGACCAGCGAGGAAGAATTCCTTCTCACTGATAGACAATATCTTGGTCACAGAAGAAAAATACCAGGAGTACTAAATATAATACAAGGTTGAGCAGAGACTGCCCAACAATTTATTACATGCACGCCGCTAAAACAAGACGGCGGATAGGGTGGCAAACTACTAACTCACGATAATAACGGTGGTGGAAATATCATCGCGAAGCGAGTGATATGATTCCAGAAGACTACAACTCATCGAGCGTCGGAGTGAGGCTCGAGAAGACTTATTGCGGGTGGCGGAAGCGTATACAATACAAGTGACCAATATCCGGGATCGCGCAGGACTGACTAGGACTCCTCTAGGCATCGGACGCGCTATCAAACTCTTCATCCAAGAGATCGCCTTCGTCAACATCTGGCCAAATCAACAAGCCAGGTGAGTACTATGAAAGTACTCGCAAGACAGTTCGGACATAAGGTATAACAAATGGTAAACATGAAGCACATGAACAAGTTAACCAGTGCGATCAGACATAGAGATAATAATACTGGGTGCCAAGCGAGGGTCTGAATGACGCCTCGAGCGGAAACTGCAGAATAGTAATACTGGTGCCAAACGAGTGTCTGAAAGACTCCTCGAGCGGAAAATGCGGAATAATGATACTGGTGCCAAACGAGTGTCTGAAAGACTCCTCGAGCGGAAAATGCGGAATAATATACTGGTGCCAACGAGTGTCTGAAAGACTCCTCGAGCGGAAATGCGGAATAATAATACTGGTGCCAAACGAGTGCCTGAAAGACTCCTCGAGCGGAAAATGCGGAATAATAATGCCACAGTCGGGCGTCGGGGCGACACCACATAAAGGGCTTATAACAGAAAATAAAGACAGTGCATGCCACAGTCGGACGTCTGAGCGACATCACATAAAGGGCTTATATTTAAAGTAAGAAACAGTACACGCCACAGTCGGACGTCTGCGCGACGTCACATAAAGGGCTTATATCACAGCTCAATAATACAATAGTTCGGGAACATAAATTATCACAAGCATGCGACAAATATAAAGTTAGTCCATCCACAGGAATAACAATAAATCTGGATTTACCACTTGAGCTTGTTCACCGGGGACAAGTTTTTCACACGGATAGATATGGATATAATGTTTACACTACTAGATCATGGATACGATGATTTGGAAAGAATTGACTCTGCAGAGTTTGTACTTAACCACAGCCAACGGATTTCAGTAGTCACGGGGACTAGTTCCGTCTACGGTGTTTTGGAAGAAACACGTCTAACCAGTACACACCCAATTCAACCATCCGAAGCCAGGGATCACCCTCGCAACATTCAAGAAAAACCTTGAGACGGGGGAGGCTACAACCTCGCGTAGCATGGGATCAAATTTCTATACGCGCGCTCTAAGGGGGTGCCCCCCCTCTCGGTCCCAACCGGAAACACCCATGCCCCCTGACCGGATGACTGGCTTTAATCCTGGGCCAAGGTACCATCATCCCGGCCTCTCTGTTTGGTGTGTACACGGAAAGAGGTTACCAACTTACTAAACCGCATCCTGGCAATGAGACATGTGGTAGCACGGAAAGGGGAAAGAACGGTAACGTGGCTCCAACCACGTTAACGTCGGAGAAAGTCGGATGACGCAAGGCTGGTATGCTACAACAGTACCACCTTGCTGCCCTTCATGTCACCACATGATTAGGCCATCTCTCATCAGAGATCATCGCAACTTTGGAACATGCGGGAAAAGAACGATAACGTGGCTCCAACCACGTTAACGTCGGAGAAAGTCGGATGACGCAAGGCTGGTATGCTACAACAGTACCACCTTGCTGCCCTTCATGTCACCACATGATTAGGCCATCTCTCATCAGAGATCATCGCGACTTTGGAACAACCGGGTCGTTGCCTTACAAGCAACGAGGTATTTACCGACACTCATATGCCACGCACAAACTCTCACGTGAACATGTAAAACACCTGTCATATCAAATGTTCAAAACATGCTTGCCTGGTTCGGAGAAGTCGGAGTCTAGCTCGGCGAAGTTCGCGGCTCCGTCACCTCTTCCGGAACCTACGGCAATCACGAAACGGGTACTAACGTGAAAACCAACACTTGCACAGAAACTTTTCCAAATATTTTTCAAATAAATCCCATAAAAAACTAGACAAAATTTGAAGATTGTCAGAAAAAGAATCACTCAAAAATACCTTTTTATTAAAAAGTTATAAAGGTTTCTGTCCAGGGACTTATCTGTAATGAAACAGAAAAGTTCCAGGGTTTTAACTGAGAAAACAGAAAACGCTTCGGTTGGGAATGCGCAAGCGCAAAGGAGAAAACGTATTTGCCCGAAGGCGCCAACAGAAAACGGTTCGCGAATAAAAGAACAGAGGCTGACACGCGGGGTCCACATGTCAGGTTTGAAAAGCTCGCCGGCGCCCGAAGACTGCGGTGGACGCCGGCGTCGAACCACGGCGAGTTAGGAGAAACGGAGGGTACCAAGAGCTTCAGCGTCTTCTTCCGCGTCGGTGGGTGGTGGACTCGTCCAACGGGGAGCACCACGTCGACGGCGACACTATCTCCGGCGGACGGCGGCTCGGGTGAGGATGGGGAACTCCGGTGGAGGGCTGCAAACTACGAATTGAGGCGCGGGTCAGAACGAGGGATGCAAGGTGAAGCTACTGGCAAGAGAATGGAGGCGGAGGAGCGCACACGGGGGCGAATCGGGCTGGATCCCGTGGCGGGTCGCGGCGGCCGGAGTCGAGGAAGGAGACCTCCTCGGGGCTCTACCAGTGGCTAGGCTTGCTCTAGGGGGAGTGCAGGGATGGTGGGTGCTCGAGTTGAAGCTCGGGGCCTCTATTTATAGGCAGATCGACGGGGTGGCCGTGAACGGAGAATCTCCGGCGAGCGATTACGGCGGAGCAGTGGATTGGCAGGTGGTTTGAGCGGCCAGGCAGCATCAGTGGAGGTTACTGGAGTCGTTTCACAGCTAAACGGAGATGGTCTTGGCGTAATGGCGTCGGTCCACGGTGAGGTGACCGCACGGGCTCAACGGCGGCAGAGAGCGCGCTCCGCGCCCTGCGGTTCACGACGAGAGCGGCAGCGCATTCGGGGGAGTGGAAGGCCACGCGGCGAGCTCCGGTGGTTTGGGCGGCGCTGGGTGGCGTCGTCGGCGCCGTGTCTCCCGCTGGCGTCCGCAAAGCCGCCGCCGGCGTCGGTCACGGGGCGGCGCACCTTCTGCTGCTCGTCGCCGACGCCCGCAAGGCGCCAGGCGTTCGTGCGGTGCAGGAACAAGAGGGCGGGGACGAGGAGCAAGGCGACGCGGTGGCACTGGCGAGATCGACGTCCTTCTCTGAAGAAAACGACAGCAGCCACTGAGTGTTCTCTGAACTTTCTGAACTTGACATAGACAGTGCACTGCAGGTGTTCGACAGAAGGTTTTGGCTATGAGATAAATTTTTCTGGAGCTGTAACTTGGTGAGATGACCACTCAATGCACCCAGAGGCTGCCTGATTTTACTTGGAATTTTTGGAGAAGGTTTTGAATGAATTTCACCAAATTTGACAAATCTGGTCCAAACTTGCAGCAGGTGTAGTTTGAAAATTTTGAACTGAAGACCAGTGGATCTTCATGGTTCTAGGTTGAGGGTTCAAAGGACTAGGAGGGGAAAAAGGTTTGGTGGCAAAAATCAAGACAGAAAGTGGAGTTCCTTTGTAAATCTCCAAGTGCTAGAAAAGAAGGCAGAAATTTATTTGAATAGAATTTGAATGGAAATAATCACATGGGGAGGTTCAACTTGCTGGATTTGATGCAAATCATGATCCAAAGGTGAGGAAGTGGTTAGGAGAGAGGATTTGCACTAATGCCATGGCAAGAAGGAATTGTTGAAAGTGGCAAAGGACTTTCCAAAAGCCATAGTGCATTTCCAAAAAAGATTTTCAAAAGTTATTTTCCCAAATGAAAACATTTTGTCTTGAGTCCAAATGAAAAGCAAGAACTTCCAAGACCAAAGGCAGATCTTGGGTGAATCCAAACAAAACTTTTGCCATAAAGAAAAATATATGAGAGGGAGAGTTCTCTTGAAGAAAAATTTAAATCACTCCCCTCAAGTCAAATAAAATCTTTTGAAAAATCCAAATAAAAACTTGGGTGTCACAACACCTACCCCCTTAGGAAAAATCTCGTCCTCGAGATTTCTGCTGATCCTCAAATAGATATGGATACTCTGCTCGAAGGAAATCCTCCCTTTCCCATGTAGCTTCATCCTCAGTGTGGTTGCTCCACTGAACCCTGAAAAACTTTGTCGTTTTCTGACGGGTCCTCCGTTCAGACTCTTCTAAAATCTTTACTGGTCTTTCTCTGTAGGTGAGATCTGGTTGCATATCAATGTCCTCATGAGGTACATGTTTTTCTGGGTTGCTCACACATTTTCTTAACTGTGAGACGTGGAACACGTCATGGACGTCTGACAGCTCCTTGGGGAGGTCTAGTTGGTAGGCCACCGTGCCTCTTCGTGCCTTTACACAAAATGGTCCAATAAATCTTGGGGCTAGCTTCCCCTTTATTTTGAACCGTTGCAGACCCCTCATAGGAGATACTCGGAGGTATACGGAATCACCGGGTTCAAAGCTGACCTCACGGTGCTTCTGATCATAGTAGCTCTTTTGGCGGCTCTGTGCTGTCTTGAGTCTGTCCCTGATTTGTTTAACTTTCTCCTCGGCCTCTTTAAGCATATCTGGGCCGAAGATACGGCTGTCACCTGTTTCTGACCAATTCAATGGGGTACGACACCTTCGTCCGTACAATGCTTCAAAGGGTGCCATTTGCAAGCTGGCTTGGTAACTGTTGTTGTAAGCAAATTCGGCATACGGCAAACTCTCTTCCCAACTGGATCCATAGGTGAGCACACAGGCTCTTAGCATATCCTCTAGGATCTGGTTCACACGTTCCGTCTGTCCATCAGTCTGAGGGTGGTATGCTGTACTGAAAGCTAGTTGCGTGCCCAGAGCTTGTTGTAGGTGATCCCAAAATTTGGAGACGAATTGGGTGCCTCGGTCTGATATTATAGTCTTTGGGACTCCGTGCAAGCAAACTATACGGAGAGATAAAGTTTTGCCAGTCTTTGGGTGGAGTAGGTAGTCTTCACGGGAATGAAATGAGCAACCTTGGTTAGTCGGTCTGTGATGACCCATATGGCGTCATTCCCACGTTGTGATCGGGGTAATCCGACGATGAAATCCATTCCTATTTCATCCCATTTCCACTCCGGTATCCTGTTTGGTTGGAGTAGCCCTGCTGGCTTTTGATGCTCGGCCTTGATGCGCTGACACGAATCGCAACAAGCAATGAATGTGGCTATATCTCTTTTCATACCGTGCCACCAAAATCTTTCCTGAATGTCCTTGTACATTTTGGTTCCTCCAGGATGAATCGAGTATGGAGCGGTGTGGCTCTCCGTCAAGATCTGTTGCTTGAGTTCCTCAATGTTAGGTACGCAAAGTCTGTCTCGGTACCATAATGTTCCTTCACTGTCGGTGACGAACTCGGAAGTCTTACGAAGATTCATTTTCTTCTTTATGCCTTCGATGCTGGGATGTCCCTGTTGAGCCTTCTTGATTTGTTCCACCAGGGTGGGTTGTATCTCCAGGTTCGATACGGTGCCCTCAGAGACTAACATCATGTTGAGCCTAGCGAACTCTCGCTGAAACTCAGGCCTCAAATTTTGCGGACCGTCATTGTCCGGGCTGGGGTTTCGACTAAGGGCATCGGCCACTACATTTGCTTTCCCTGGGTGGTAGTGAATACCGACGTCATAGTCCTTGACCAGTTCCAACCAGCGTCGTTGGCGTAAATTCAGCTCTGGCTGTGTGAAAATATATTTGAGGCTCTTATGGTCTGTATATATTTCACAGCGATTTCCCAACAGAAAGTGCCTCCACTCCTTGAGTGCATGTATGACTGCTGCTAGCTCCAGGTCATGTGTTGGGTAATTTTCCTCATGTTTTCGCAGCTGCCTGGAGGCATATGCGACAACCTTGCCATCCTGCATTAGCACGCATCCGAGACCTTTTCGGGACGCGTCACAATACACTTCAAAGCTCTTGTGTATGTCTGGCACAGTTAAGACTGGTGCGGTTGTCAGCTTCTTCTTGAGTTCTTGGAAGCTCTGCTCGCATGCTTCCGTCCATACAAATTTCTTGTCCTTCTTGAGTAACTGTGTTATAGGTTTCGCCACAGTGGAGAACCCTTCAATAAATCTTCTGTAATATCCGGCCATTCCCAGGAAAACTCCGCACATCAGTAACATTGGCGGGTGGCTTCCAGTCCAGTATGGCCTTGACTTTTTCTGGGTCTACGGCCACGCCTTCTTGGTTCAGTATATGGCCCAAGAAACCAACTTGTCTTAGCCAAAATTCGCACTTGCTAAATTTGGCGTACAACTGATGTTTCCTCAATTCTCCCAAAACAATTCTGAGGTGCTCAGCATGCTCTTCTGGTGTCCTCGAGTAAACCAGAATGTCGTCAATGAATACCACCACAAATTTGTCCATGAATTTCATGAATACTTTGTTCATGAGGTGGACGAAATATGCGGGGGCGTTCGTTAGTCCAAAAGGCATCACTGTGAACTCGTATAACCCATATCTGGAAGTGAAAGCTGTCTTGGGAATATCTTCTGTCCGTACCTTCAGTTGATGGTATCCCGATCTCAAATCAATCTTTGAAAATACCTTGGCTTGTGCGAGCTGGTCAAACAAATCATTGATCCGTGGCATCGGATATTTGTTTTTGATGGTGACCATATTGAGGGCTCGATAGTCTATGCACAGCCTCAGTGTCCCATCCTTCTTCTTGGCGAACAACACAGGCGAACCCCATGGTGAGGAGCTGGCTCGAATAAATCCTTTGTCCAACAATTCCTTTATCTGCTTCTTCAACTCCACCAATTCTGAGGGTGCCATTCTATAAGGCTTCTTATAGATGGGAGCGGTGCCAGGTGCTAGTTCGATGCTGAATTCGATCTCTCGGTCTGGTGGCATGCCTGGTAGTTCTTCAGGGAACACATCAGGAAACTCGCATACCACTGGAACTTTTCTCAGTTCTGCAATGTCCATTTTGTTCAGCTTTGGCTGCTGTGATCGTGGCCTTTCTTGAGCGGAAACTCTTATAGTCTTGCCGTGATGGTGAGTGAGAATCACTGTCCGATTGAAAGCAGTCGATGAATCCTTTGTTGGTGGTTAACCAGTCCATCCCTAAAATGACATCCAGTCCTTTACTTTCCAACACGATGAGATTCGCGTGGAATTGTAGTCCTTCGAACTCAATGACCACTCCTTGGCAGTAACCCTGAGCGATTTGCTTATTTCCGGGGGACTTGATGATCATAGATTTTTCCAAGGGAAGTATCGGAAAACCGTGTTGCGAAACAAAACTCTTCGAAACGAACGAATGGGAAGCTCCAGAATCAAACAAAACCGTGGCAGGTACTGTGTTGACAGGGAACGTACCGAGCACGATGTCTGGGGCATTCTGCGCTTCTTCCCTGGTCACATGGTTCAGGTGACCCTTCCTGTGGTTGTTGCTGGGATTGAAGTTGTTGCGCTTGGGGGCTGGATTGTTTCCACCATTGTTCGGCTTGGGTGCCGAGTCTCTTGGCTTCGGGCACTGTTTAGCATAATGCCCTTGTTGACCACAAGCATAGCAGGTGACCCCTGGACGGTATGTGAACTCCTTGTCCCTGGCATGAAATTGTCCGACGGGCCTTGGCTCAGTAGTCGTGGATCTCCTTGTGTCTGTCCTTGGGACCTCAGTCTTGCCTCGGTTGCTGCGGGCAAGAGTCGTCTTGTCCCTCTTCCGCTTACGGATATCTTCCAGACTACGGCGCTCATTCTCCAAGGTGATGGCCTTGTCCACCAGCGTCTTAAAATCCGGAAAGGTGTGTACAATCAGTTGGCATCTCAGTGCTGGTGCCAGGCCGTCCAGGAATTTTTCCATCTTCTTGCTTTCTGTCATGTGCTCGTCGTAGGCATAACGAGACAGCTGGGTGAACTGACCATTGTACTCTGTCACTGACATGCCTCTTTGCTTCAGGTCATCAAACTCTCTCTTCTTGATCTTTAGGATGCTCCTGGGGATGTGTGCCCCACGGAAGCCTTCCTTGAACTCTTCCCAGGTGATGTTGTGTTCCCTGGGATGCATGTGTAGGAAGTTTTCCCACCATGCTGCGGCTGCTCCAGTAAGGTAGTGTGGTGCATAAAGCACCTTCTCATGATCTGAGCACTGAGCAATAATCAGTTTCCTTTCAATCTCACGAAGCCAATCATCGGCTTCCAGCGGTCTGTCGGTGTGAGCAAAAGTTGAGGGGCGAGTCTTCTGTAACTCAGATAACTTGGAATGGGGTTGATAGGGTTCACGGTGGTTTCCCATGTTGATGACATGGTTCATCATCTCTTGGTGCTGTTGCTGGCTTTGCTCGAAGAGACGGCATACTTGAGACAGTGCTGCTTCGCTGTCTTGTTGGCTGGACTGACCCTGAGTGAAATTGTTGCTGGTCTGTGTCCCGTAAACCTCTTCTGGCTGATTGGGCATGGAGCGAGTCCACGGGCGAGACATTTTTCCAGTCTGGGGTATTATTTGCAAAACCCATGAGAAAAATTGTGTAGCACAAAAAAATCTCGCAAAGGCAATAATCAAAAGGCTTCAAGGTTTTCAAAGAAACACAAATGATTTTTCATGGAGAAGAAGTGCTTAACATAAATCTTACATGCGAAAAGCAAACACAAGATACAGCACTCAGGATGCGCGTACACAATCCTGACATGTTATTAAAAACTAGCGTACTACTCCGGAAGGCAGCAAACACACCAATACAAACTAGCGTACAGATAAAACAACACATCATACAAGCAGGCATAACACGCGGCTACTCGGTGCTCTCAGTCGGAGATGGTGAAGATCTCCTTCCCCTTGCCGATGGCAAGGCTCAGCGGTCCAGGAGAATCAACCTCCTCCTCTCTAGCTGGCTCCTGGCGCGTGACGCTGCGCTGCGGTGATGGTGCGGGGGCGACTGGTGGTAGAGCGCGTGCGGCAGGCGGTGCGGCTCTGACTGGAGTAGGAGCGATGACTCGGTCGAACTCCTCAGTGGTAGGCAGACGGCGAGCAGTGGCCAAAACGGCCGGTGCATACGAGGCTGAAGACGAGACGAATGTCAGAGGCGGCGCCGTGTGGAGAAGCTCCTTCCTGCTGGCAGGACCGCCCCGGACTAAGTCCATGCGGGCAGCCACAAGATCATCTACGAGGTTGTCGAAAGACTCCTCCAGAGCCTTGAGATACTCCACAACCATCTCGATGGCTTCATCTCGTTCTCCCCGATGGCAGGCGAACGCATAGTGGCTGGTGTATGGCACATGGCATGGGAGGTAGCGGTAGCGACGAGTCTTCATCGTAGGAAGGATGTCCCGAAGGCGAGCTATCGCCTCACGGGCAGCCATCTGCATGGCATGCCTCTCCGTAGGCATGGCCCTTC